>NC_133658.1:165818674-166118674 GCF_037893015.1 Macrotis lagotis | reverse complement strand
TAATCGTGACTGTAGCTCCATGATACTTGAATTGTTTCCTTCTGGCTGCTTGCACTTTTCACTTTGACTTGGGAGTTTTGGAACTTGACTGTAACATTCCTGGGGGTTGTATTTTTTTCCTTTGGATATCTTTCCAGGGGAGATCAGTGGATTCTCTCAATTTCTATTTTGCCCTCTACTTCTAGGATATCAGAGCAATTTTCTTATAGAAATTCTTTAAAAATGAAGTCAAGGGGGCAGCTAGGTGGCTCAGTGAATAGAGCACTGGCCCTGGAGTCAGGAGTACCTGAGTTCAAATCTAGCCTCAGACAGTTAATAATTACCTAGCTGTGTGGCCTTGGGCAAGCCATTTAGCCCCATTTGCCTCGCAAAAACCTAAAAAACATGAAAAAAGCATGAAGTCAAGGCTCTTTTCCTGATCATGAATTTCAGGTAGCCCCATAATTTTTAAGTTGCCTTTCTGTATCCATTTTCCAGATCAGCTGTTTTTTCATTGAGATATTTCACATTTTCTTCTAGTTTTTCATTCTTTTGCTGTTAAATTATTGTGTCTTGATTTCTCACAAAGTCATTGGCTTCCTTTAGCTCCATTCTACATCTGAAGGATTTGTTTTCTTCAGAGAGCTTTCTTATCTTATTTTCCATCTGGCCAGTTCTGATTTTTAAATCATTCTTCTCCTCAAAAACTTTTTGAACTTTTTTTATTTATTTGATCTCAGCTTGTTTTTAACATATTATTTTATTCAGCATTTTTTGGATCTCCTTGACTAAGCTGCTGAATTTGTTTTCACATTTTTTCTGCATCTCTTTCATTTCATTTCCCAATTTTTCTTCTACCTCCCTTACTTGATTTTCAATTTTTTGAACTCTTTCATAGCCTGAGCCTAGTTTCTATATTTCTTGGAGTCTTTAGATGCAGAAGCTTGGACTTTCTCATCTTCAGACTGAATATTTTGGTCCTCCATGGGACCAAAGTAATTGTCAATGGGCAAGTTCCTTTTTTTCCTGTTTACTTATTTCCCCAGCCTGTGCCTAGTTTTGGGGTACTTCCCGAGCTTTTGATTATTATTGGTACACCCCCACAAGGACCTCACTATGTGAGGCTTTGACTGCTTTCCTGGTCTGTTTAATGGCCCCAAACTCACCTCTCTGGGGCCCTAAACTATGACCATGGTCTGAATATGATCAAAATCCTAGAGTACTGTCCCAGGGACAATGAATAGACCTCAGCAGTCTCCCTCTACTCCTTTACATTCTGTGGGCTGAGCACTCAAACGGCTCCTGCTGGGTGACTTCACAGACCTGTTTCTGTTTCCTAGGATCTGGACTGTGCTGAGGTCTGTGGCCATGCTGAGGAGGGCCACACTGGCCTGAGCTTTGTGCTGGCTCTGGCAGAGGTCAACCCTGCTGATCTTCCAAGTTGTCTTTCATGCTCCCTGGCCTGGCAGAATAGCCCTGGGGCTATCCTTTGAAGGCTGAAAATTTTTGTTCCAGCATGCTGCTGCCCTTCCAACCCCATGGAAGAAAGCCTTCCCACTATTTTCTAGGTTACCTTGGGAAGAAGAATTGCCTCACTGGATCTTTCTGTGGGTTCTCCCTCCCAAACATTTAGTTAGAATCATAATTTTAAGTTTTTTGAAACATTTTGGAGAGAACTCCCAAGAGTCTGTTCTCTTGCCTCATCTTAAGATGCACCCTTTTTAAAAAAATTTGGGTCCTAAAATTGGGAGTGTCTTATACCATGGTTGTAGTTTTTTGTACTTATATTTCCCAATTTTTCAAACTTCTTGTCTCTGCACTCAGTTTTTTCACATTTGTTACCAATATATTAGGTTAGGTTTCACCAGAAATAGCTCAGAAAAAAAAAATTTTTGTCCAGCGCTGAATTCAAGTTCAAAGTGATCCAGTTAACGTCCATCTTATACATGGGGAAATATGGTATTTATATAGTCAGTGAAGCATAGTGGCACAGTGGATAAAATACAGGATGTCTGGAGTCAGGAAGACTAATTTTCTTGAGTTCAAATCTAACCTTAGGTACTTACTTACTAGCAATGAAAACCTAGGCAAGTCACTTCACCCTTTTTTACCTCAATTTTCTCATTTAGAATGAGTTAGAGAAAGAAGTAGCAAACACTCTACTATCTCTGCTGAGAAAACTCCAAATGAGATCACAAAAAGCATAAAATGACCAAACAACAACTGCAACATTCAACGAGTCAACTAAAAGCAATTTCATCCAGTAGGTCAATATATTAAGCTATGTCATTGGTATATTCTTTCAGTTAACTTATCTTGGTAGATTCAAAAAAATACATTTGTTCTTAAAAGTAAGCATTACAGTAAATTTCTTTTATCAATGACATAAGGCAATAATATTTATTAAGAAAATTATTATACATATTTGGAGGTATTTATAGATTTGTTTGAGGTGATTCAAAGTTATTGCACAAAACACCATATTTAATTATAGAAATATCAAATTCCCATGCTTGAGCTAAAGTGTTGATGGCTTTTCAATTTGAAGGAGTGAGAATGCAAAGTAAAAGAAATCTCAAGAAAAATAAAGTGAGAAAAGAAAAAATCTGTACTCAGACACCATCAACTCTGTCTCTGGGATGGATAACATTCTTTAACATAAGTCTGTCAGAGAAATTACTTCAATTACTTCATTATTTTTCCCACAGCTACTTTTTCCCTCAGTCATCTTCCCCCACCTCCATTTATTCTATTCTGTGTCCTTTTACCCTATCCCTCCTCAAAAGTGTGTTGCATCTGACTACCATCTCCATTATTCTATAACCTACACCCCTTTCCCCTCTCCCTGTCCCCTTTCTGACATAAATTCCTTCTCCTATTTTCTTTTATGGTATGATAATTTTCTATACCCAAATTATTGTGTATGTTATTCCCTCTCTAAGCCACTTCTGATGAGAATAAGGTTGATTCGCTTCCCCTCACTTTTCCCTTCTTGCAATCCATTGCAAAGGCTTTTTCTGGCCCCTTTTATGTGAAATAACTACCCCATTATACATCACCTAGAATTTTCTTCCAGTATTTTCCTTTATCCCCTATTAACTCCATCTTTTTGATATAGTATACATTCTGTGCCTTGTCTATATATGCTCCTATATGGCTAAATAAATGAGAAGGTTTATATGTGTGATTAGTATCATCTTTCCATGCAGGAATACATGCTGTTCAACATTATTAAATCCCTCATAATTTGCCCTTCCTGTGTAGTCTCTATGCTTCACCCAAGTCCTGTATTGGAAGATCAAACTTTCTGTTCAGCTATGTTCATTTCATCAGGAAAGTTTGAAAGTCCCCTATTTCATTGAAAGTTCATCTTTTCCCCTGAAAAAGTCTATTCAGTTTTGTTGGGTCATTGATTCTGGGTTGTCATCCAAGCTCTTTTGTCTTCCAGAATATATTCCAAACCCTATTAGCCCTTATTGTAGAAACCAGTAATTTTTGTGTTATCCTGATTGTGGCTCCATTACATTTGCATTGTTTCTTTCTGGCTGCTTGTATTATTTTCTCCTTGACTTGGGAATTTTGAAATTTGGTTATAATATTCCTGGTAGTTTTCATTTTAGGATTTCTTTCAGGAGGTAATCAATGGATTCTTTTAATTTATATTTCCCTCTGCTTCTAGGATATCAGGCAATTATCCCAGAGAATTACTTGAAATATGAAATCTAGGCTTTTTTTTCATCATTACTTTCAGGTAAACCAATAATTTTTAAATTGTATCTTCTGAATCTGATTTCTAGATCAGTTGTTTTTTCAATGGGGTACTTCTTTTAATTTTTCATTCTTTTGGTTTTGTTTTACTGTTTGTTGATTTCTCACAAAGTCATCAGCTTCCCTTAACTCCATTCTACATTTGAAGGAATTATTTTCTTCAGAGAGCTTTTGTATCTCCTTTTCTATCTGGCCAATTCTGCTATTTAAGAGCATTCTTCTCCTCATTGACCTTTTGGACTACTTTTTCCTTTGACCCAAACTAGTTTTTAGGATGTTATTTTTTTCAGTATTTTTGGTATCTTCTTCACCAAGCTGCTGGCTTGGTTTTCATGATTTTTCTGCATTACTCTCATTTCTCTTCCCAATTATTCCTTTACCACTCCTACTTGATTTTCTAAAAAGAATTTTAGGTTTTCTATCATCTGAGAACAATTCATATTTTTCTTGGAGACTTTGGATGTAAAAGCCTTGATTTTGTTATGATCTGAGTGGGTATTTTGATTCTCCATAGGAGGAAAGTAATTGTCCATGTTTGAACTTTTTTCCTATTGTTTTTTTGGTCATTTTTCCAGCACAAGACTTGATTTAAGTTTTTTGTTGCGGTAGAATTCTGCTTCCAGAGTGGAAGACACTTTGTCCTTTTTTCCATTTTCCAGTTGTTTTCAGGGACACCCCACCCCCACTTGACCTGTGCTCTGATCTAAGGTGACCACAAACATTCCTTTCTTCTCTGGAACCATGAGGGGAATCTCTGCTCACTGTAAGCTTAGCCCTACAGTCCTCCCAACCAAAGCATCAATTATACTCTCCCACTGACCCTTTAACATACCAACCATGGTACTAAAATCCTTCTGAACTAAAGAATGGATTAAGATCAGATCACTTTCTAATCTCTTTTCATCCAACCCTTCTAAATATTTTCCCACCCTCTGCTCCTATGGTGCTCTAAACCTCTAAGTATATAGTAATGTAAAGTAGATTCTGATTTAATTATGTATAGAACTTCTAAGTACTCTAGGTACTAGGACACCCTGAAGATCACTCTTAGGAACCTTTGCATTGATTGCAAGTCATGGGAGTCACTGGCACAGGACAACACCAGTATAGGATGCCCTCATCAGAGAAAGTGCTGATATAAAGGCAGAATTAAAGTAGTTTAGGTTTGACACTCTAGGAGTTCACCTGTGGTAGAGCATTCTGAATTCCTATTAGTTTGATCAATCACATTCTGATGCACCGTAATTTGTTGCAAACATAGTGATATCAAGAATGAACCATACCCATATCCTCTACTATAATCTCTTCAACTATGTTCAACCCTTTAACCTAAGAAAAATTCAATTAAGTTACATGTATTATCTTCCTTTGTAGGATTGTATGTGATTTAATATTCTCTATTAATATTTGGCTTCCCCCATCCACCCCCATTTCTACACCTTTCCCTTTGATTTTTTAATGCATCTCTTGAGTCTTATATTAGAAGATTGAATTCTTTGTTCAATTCTGATTATTTTATCAGGGAATTTTGAAGTCCTCTTTTTCAATGAGCATCCTACTTTTCACCTCAAAGATTATACTGAATTTTTCAGGGTCATCAATTCTTGGTTGTATTCCAAGGTCCATAGCACTTCAAAATATCATATCCCTTGTCTTCTGAGACTTTAATGTTGAAGCTGATAAGTATAATTTTAAATGAGCTTCCTTTGTATTTAAATTTCTTCTCTTTGGATGCTTGTAGTATTTTCTCCTTTAACTGAGAATTCTGGAATTTGTCATTGTAGTTTTCATCTTGGGTTTTCTCTCTGAAGGTGTTCTGTGTATTCTTTCAAGGGCTAGTTTGTCTTCTTGATCAAGTTTATTTGGACAGTTGTCCCTGATGATTTCCTGAAATATGTTTTCCAGGTTCTTTTTTAAACTAAGTTTTTCTGTTAGACCAATAATTCATAAATTTTTTTC
The DNA here is from genome assembly GCF_037893015.1 of Macrotis lagotis. Lineage (NCBI taxonomy): Eukaryota > Metazoa > Chordata > Mammalia > Peramelemorphia > Peramelidae > Macrotis > Macrotis lagotis. Next base: position 166,112,968 of record NC_133658.1, on the reverse strand, counting down.
TTCTGGACCTATTTTCCAGGTCATTTGTTTTCCTAAAATGTACAATAGGTTTTCTTTGATTTTTCAGCCCTTTGACTTTTTGATGAAATCTTGGTGTCTCATAGATTCGTTGGTTTCTATTTGTCCAATTCTAATGTTTAAGGTTTTATTTTCTTCAGTTACCATTTGTGTTTTCTTTTCCGACTGGTTAATTTTATTCTTTGCTAAGTTGAATTCCCTTTCCAGTTGGTCAATTTTATTTTTTTGAAGGGATACATCCTTTTTCTAGTTTTGTTGATTTTTTTAGTTGTCTTTTTATTTTTTTTGCAAGGCAGTGGGGTTAAGTGGCTCACCCAAGGCCACACAGCTAAGTAATTATGAAGTGTCTGAGGCCAGATTTGAACTCAGATCCTCCTGACTCCAGGGCTGGTGCTCTATCCACCGCACCACCTAGCCACTCTGGTTTTGTTATTTTTAATTTAACTTTTTTATTAACATTTTATTTGTTTTCCAATTATATTCAATGGTAGTTTCTGCCAATCTTTTTTGCAAAGTTTTGAGTTTTATAATTTTTTTCCACCTTCCTGCCTTCCCTCCCCCCAACAGAAGGCAATCTCATAGTTGCCTTGTATTTGTTTCCATGATAAGCACAGAACAAAACTATACATGTTGTGAGAGAAGAATCAGATCTAAAAAGAAGAAAGAAAGCATTAGAGATAGCAAAATTACATAATTCAAAGACAACTTTTAAAAATTGAAGAAAATAAGCTTTGGTTTTTCATTTAAACTTCACAATTTCTTCTCTGGTTACAGATGCTAATCTCCATCTCCTAAATTGCCCCTGATTGTTGTACTGATGGAATGAACAAGACCTTCATGGTTGATCATCATCCCATGCTGTTTATAGTTTGTATAATGTTTTTCTGGTTCTGCTAATATTACTCAGCATCAATTCATGAAAGCCTTTGCAGGCTTTTCTGAAATCCCATCCCTCATGATTTCTTATAGAACAATAATGTTCCAATCATAAACATATACCACCATTTTGTCAGTCATTCCCCAATTGATGGGTATCCCCTCAATTTCCAATTCTTTACCAATACAGAACTGCTATGAATATTTTTGTACATGTGGGACTTTTACCCTTTTTCATGATCTCTTCAAGCCCAATAGATGTATTGATAGATCAAAGGGGATGTACACTTACTTCAATTGCCCTTTGGGCATAATTCTAAATTTCCCTTCAGAAAAGCTGCACAGTTCACAAGTCCATCAACAATGCATTAGTGAGGAAGCTAGGTGGCGTAGTGGATAGAGCACTGGCTCTGGATTCAGTAGGACCTGAGTTCAAATCGGCCTCAGACACTTAATAATTATCTAGCTGTGTGGCCTTGTGCAAGCCACTTGGGCAAGCAAACAAAACCACCAAAAAACAAAACAAACAAACAAAAACCCCAATGGATTAGTGTCCCAGATTTCCCATATACACATGCAACATTCATCATTATCCTTTTTGGTCATATTGGCCAATTTGACAGGTGTGAGATGGTACTCAGAGATACTTTAATTTGAATTTTTCTAATCAGTAATGATTTAGAGTAGTTTTTTCATAGGTCTATAGACATCTTTGATTTCTTTATCCAAAAATTACCTTTGTATATCTTTTGATCATTTGTCAATTGGAGAAAGATCCTTTTTTAAATAAATTTGATTCCATTCCCTATATATTTTAGAAATGAATGCTTTGTTAGAAACACTAGCTGTAAAAATTGTTTCCCAATTTACTACATTCTCTTGATCCTAGTTATAATGGGTTTGTTTGTGCAAAACCTTTTTTAATTTAATGTAATAAAAAATATCCCATTTTTAAAATTATATCCTCTATCTGTTCTTTTTTCATAAACTGTTCCCTTTTCCATAGATCTGCCAGGTAAACTATTCCTTGTTTTCCTAAATTGCTTTTCATATGTTTTTTTATATCTAAATCCTGGACCCATTTTGAACTTATCCTATTATAGAATTTGGATGTTTGTCTAATTTTGGTTTCTGCCATACTATCTTCCAGTTTTCCCAGCAGTTTTTATTGAAGAGTGAGTTCTTATCCCAGAACCTGGACTCTGTTTTTATCAAACAGTAGGCTTTTTCAGACATTTCCTGCTATCTCTTTTGCACCTAATCTATTCCACTGAGCTACCACTCTTTTTTTAGCTAGTACCAGACAGTTTTGGTCACTGATGCTTTATAATATATGGTAGAGCTGGGCTACCTTCCTTAACATTTTTTTCATTAATTCCTTTGATAGTCTTGAACATTTTTTCCTCCATATGTATTTAGTTACTATTTGTTCTAGCTCACTAAAGTAATTTTTCTGTAAGTTTGATTGGTATAGCAATAAATAAGTAATTTAATTTAAGTAGAATTGGCATTTAGTTCAACTTACCCATGATTGATATTTACCCATTTATTTAGAATTGATTTTATTTGTGTGAATCGTGTTTTATAGTGTTCTCGTAACGTTTTTGAGTCTGTTTCACAGGTAGAGTTCCAAGTGTTTTATGTTGTCTGAAGTTATTTTAAATAGGATTTCTCTTGCTATCTCTTACTACTATATCTTGTTAGTACTATATAGAAATGTTGAGGTTTTATGTGGGTTTATTTTATAACCTGTGACTTAACTAATGTTATTAATTGTTTCCAGGAGTTTTTTTCACATGATTTTCATGAGTTTTCTTGGTATACCATTATTTCATCTGCAAAGAGTGAAAGTTTTGGTTGTTCATTACCAATTTTAATTCTTTCAATTTCTTTTTCTTCTCATTGCTAAGGTTAACATTTCTAATACTATAATGAATAGTAGTGGTGATAACAGGTAACCTTGTTTCACCCCTGATTGTCCTGGGAATGTTTCTAGCTTATCCCCGTTGCATATAATGATTGTTGATGGTTTCAGATAGATACTGCTTATTATTTTAAGGAACAATTAATTTACTCCTTCTGCTCTCTAATGTTTTTTAGTAGGAATGGGTGCTGTATTTTGCCAAAGGCTTTTTCAGCATCTATTGTGGTAAACGTAGGATTTCTGTTAGGTTTCCTTATTGATAAAGACAATTATTCTGACAGGTTCCTAATATTGAACCAACTTTGCATTCCTGGAATAAATCCCTTTTCTCTTTCAATGACATCTATTTTTGAAGCTGCTTTGTCTGAGATAAGATGACTACCCTGCTTTGTTTCACTTCAGCCGAAGCATAGCATTTATTCTGCTCTAGCCTTTTACCTTCACTCTCTATGTATCTCTCTGCTTCACAAGTGTTTCTTGGAAGCAGCATATTGTGGGAGTCTGGTTTTTAACCCACTCTAATATCTTCTTCCATCTTATGAAAGGATTCATCCCAATTCACACACAAAGTTATAATAACTAACTCTTTATTGCCCTCCATGCTATCTGGTTTTTTTTTTTAGGTTTTTGCAAGGCAAATAGGGTTAAGTGGCTTGCCCAAGGCCACAAAGCTAGGTAATTATTAAGTGTCTGAGACCAGATTTGAAACTAGGTACTCCTGACTCCAAGGTTGGTGCTTTATCCACTATGCCACCTAACCGCCCCTCCTCCATGCTATCTTCCCACCATTTCTATTTTCCCCTCATCCCTACTCCCCAGTATTTTGCTCCTGAATGCCACCTCCTTCAATGTATTTACCCCCTTCTATAACCCCTTCCCTTTTCTTTCCCCTTTCCCTTTTCCCCTTCTTCCTTTCCTTCCTTCTGTCAGCCCCTCCTTCCCTCCCTACCATCCCTTTCCCCTCTTAATACTTAAAAGATAGCATACTCAACTGAGTGGGTATGCTAACCCCTGCTTGAGACAAATCTTATGAGAATAAGATTCAGGTGGTTTTCACTTTCTTCTTTCTTTCCCTCTATTGCAATAGGTCCTTTGCACCTCTTTATGTGGTGCAATTTACCCCATTCACTCTTTCACCTTCCTCCTGTGTCTTTACTATGCCCCTTTTTAGTGAGATATTTTTTTTCTACTCTCCCACCTAGTTGGGTTTTATTTCCCTGTTTTCCCTGAAGAACCAGACCTTCACTGAAGATCTTCCATGATATCTAGATGTCTACATTGAAAATGTTTTTCAATTTATTTTTGGTGGGATATGTAGCTTTAATGTCTGTGTAGAGACTTCATTTAAGATTGTATAGGCAAAAGCTCTAGGAGCATGTGAGCTTCATGCAGTCACTTTGACTTCACTCCAGAATTCCTAGACCTGTGATTTCTGCAACTTTTCCATATTGTTCACTCTGTGATTTTGAATCAAGGTTTTGTTCTGATTTTTCTTCTCTGTTCTTTCTATAACACTACTTCCCTGCCATCATCAATCTCGTATATTCTATTATTATTTCTTATGCATATTCAACCCCAATCTATTTAGACAATTCTATGCTTTTGCCTGATCTCCTTTGGTCATTGACACATAATCAGTTGTCAATTGGACATGTCAAAGTAAATGTTCCAGAGACAGAACTAGAACAGAACTCAGTATCTTTTACCAAGTCCACTTCTCTTCCAGTCTATCTGTTTCTATTAAGGACATCTAGTTAACCATGATTGCAATCTCAGAGCATTGTTGACTCTACACTCTGACTCACTCCACATGTTTCTATCTTTACTACATCTTTCTTATATGTTCCCTTCTGTTCATTTATAAATCTAATACCCTAGTTTGAACCTAGTTCATCACAATGACCTCATAATTATTTTACCTACCTTAATTCTCTAACCACTCAGATCCCCATAGCCACCAAAGTAATTTTTAGAATATGCAAACCTAACTATATCACTCTTCTATTCAGTAAAATTTAATAGTTTGAGACATATATTGATAAATGAATAGTAGTTGACTCTCTACCAGAGAAAAAGCATGGAACATATTTTTAAGTTTAATTTTTATTAATTTTTAAGTGATTTCTGAGGTATAATTAACAGTTGAGAGGGGACCGGTGTTAGCTGGTCCCAGCACAGTCTCAAGTGGATCTCTATTACTTCTATGATCAAATAGAAACTCTTCTTTGGCATAAAGTTCTTAACAATCTGGTTTCATCATCCTTCTCCAAGCATCTTGGATATCTAGACTATTCTCATTTCTGCATACTCTAAGAATTATACATGCTTATCTATTTATTTCACATTTATTCCACTCAGTCTCCCATATCCATTTCTTTTCAGGAAATTTTCCTTTTGTTTCAAACATTCTTCTTTCTTACCTCCATTTTTGGATTCTATTTTACTTTAAGAGTAAGGACACCTTTTATAGGAGGCCTTTTTCAGTCCTTCCACATTCCACTGTCATTTTCTTCAATGACTATTTTGTGTGCATTTTGTGCACACACATATACACACACACAAGTATGCATAGACATAATACACACATACACACACCTTATACATACACACTTATGAATGCCCTCATATATACACACATGTGTGCATATATATCTATATCTATATCTATGATGGGATATTCCAAATATATCATTATATATATACATATATATATATACTCATATATACCATACACATATATGCACATATATGTCCACACTAACTTATATACACAAACACACTTATAAACATGCATATGTACACACAATCCAGATATACATATGCATTTGTGTATATGTGTAGGCATATATACATGCACACATATAGAGATGTGTGTATATCTTTATATCTATCCATATCTATCTACCTACCTATCTAATATGTTGCCTTCTTTGATGAAATGTAATTTCCTCAAAATAAAAGACTGCTTTATTTTTATATTTGTAATTTTACTGTGTGGCACAAAACCTAGCATATTTTTAATTTCTTGTTAATTGTTTTTATTTTCATTTTTTCTATTCTCACTTAGGATAATTGATATAATTTTCTTTATCCACTTGGGTTATATACAATAGTGCTTCTTGTGTGCACTCCATTTTTCCACTGTTGCACATGTAAGCACAAGATGCTTCCAATAACTTGAACATAACCGACCTGCTACCTGTGTCACTGTACTAAATCTCTTCTCCCAAGCAATGAAAGCCTGGTTTCTTGTTTTTTTAAATATATTATAAGGGTCTATTATGGAGCCTACAATTTCAAGTAGGTACTAATGATGTGGAATTTAACCATTGAATATATTCATCAAAGAAAAATGGATAATTACCATCCTTTTAAGGAGTGTTTGTTATTCTTAAGAATTCCTACATTGCAAACTTACCTAAGACCTTTGCTACTATGTTTGTCAATTTTCTTAGCACAAAAAATTGCTTCTTACTGTTACTTTTATTAGTAAGATTAGGCATATACTTTTTTATTGCCTCTCCCTGAATCTAATTTAACCTGAAAATACCACTGCATATGTTTACTTGTAAGGTTAGATTAATTCTGGTGACTTACATTTTAAAATCCATTCATTCATGAGATAAGTATTTATTGAGGCTAATATGACTATTATTACTTACTTCAAGTAGGTACTAATATATAATGTATATATATATACATATCTCTCTCTATATATATATATCTATATCTCTATTTCTATATCTACCTATATGTATATCTATACATTTGTCTAGATCAGTAGAGGTATATCGATCTAGATAAAGATATAGATGCCTTTCAGAATTAGAAAGGATTATTTAGGTCAGTTGATGCAATCCCTATGTGACTGAGAATCTCAAACCTACATTTCTAGGATTATTAGACACTCTGCCTTATCACATATTCTAATCAAGTTGTTTTTCTTTTATTCACATGCAGAATTGCATCTCCCATCTCTGCTGAATCTTTGTATAAGTAGTCCCTTCTTCCTGGAATAAACTCCTTCACTTCAGAATTCCTAACTTCCTTCAAATGTCACTTGAAGTACAACTCTTAAATGAACCTTTTCTGATCCCTCCAGCTAACAATGACTACCATGTCCTGTTATCATATATTTACCTAGATACATATATTTCATATGTACCTATGCTTGTGTATATTATTTACATTAATAGAATGGAAACTCTTTGAGAGCAAGGGCTATTTCACTTTTGGCCTTGTCTCTTCAGAGCCTCCCTATTCGTATAAAATAAATAACTGATGCTTGTTGATTAATTGATTGGTCCCCAATTTAGGTTCACCTGGCTTCACTTGAAGCTAATGATAACTCATTACTTTCTGAGTCACCTTAAGTGGATGGCAATCCATTGCATTTGGGAGCAAGTGAAATTCACTTTTGGATAATTCTCTTGTTGTTAAGTGCCTTGAGAACTGGAATTATTTTTACTTTGTTTTTTGTTCTCAGTGACTAGAATAAAAATAATAATTTGCATATATTAGGCACTTAATAAATACTCAGTATTAGAAATTGCATTATAGCCAGTCTAAATCTGTACTTCAAAAACTACTACCCCATTTCCCCTACCCATCTCTGGAGTTAAGCAGGATAAATATAATCTATTTTCAACATGAATATCTTTAAAATACTTGAAGATAGGGCAACATAGACCCTTTTTAGTTTTTCTTCTTCAGGCTAAACATTCTTGATCCTTCAACTAATTCTCATATGACATGCACTTGAAATCCTTTTCTAGCTTTGTCATTATTCTCAGGATGCCTTCTAGCTTCTTGATTGTTCTTCCTAAAATTTGGCCCCCACAATAGAATATAAAACTCCAGGTGTTTATTGACTCATTGACTAGGGAAGAGTATGGTTAGATAATCAGCCTGTCCATGCAACACAAGATCCAATTAGATTTTCATTGCATTAGGCACTGAGAGGTACTCATAAGAAACCAAAGCATCTTTAAGATTTACCTCTGATCTAAATTAGATTAGATATTTCCATGTTAAAAAATCCAAATAAGACAACAAGAAATTATGAATGCTAAATTTCCATTTGAAGAATCAATAATCCTACAGGGATTCGCCATAAGGAATATAGCTGTTTTGGAGATGAGATTTAAATATTTTTTTGATGGTAGGCAGGATTTGGGTAGATGAATGGGGAAGAGAATTTCTTATCTATTGATTGATTGTAAGGGAGCATATCATGCTTTGAAAAACTCAAAATAATCCAAGAAGAGATCCTATTACTCCAGCCTTAATTAAGAATAGGACTGATGACTTCTTTTAGTATGATGCTGACACAGTGTGAATCTCTTTAGTATGCTGTACATCCAATGGAGTAGTACAGGACAGGGAGTGATAAATCTTATTTACTGATGAATGATTTGAAATAGTAACTTAGGATAGGCTAGTTAATACATGTATTCATCATACACATATACATAAATGCATATATACACATATACCCCTAAACATATATCCCATCTAGGTGGGGCTAGACAAACAAATTTGCTTATATTGAGATCTGTAAGTTTTTTCTTACTCAATTTGTTAGTGGCAGTATTGAAAAGTACAGCCAGGAGTTCATTATTTCCCCCCTCCAGATATTTCTTCCAAAATAAATCAATTGCCCTGCTCCTAAAGCTTACTTCATGCTTTTTCATGCTTGGCATGTGAGTCACTGCAAAAGAGTCTCTCTCCAAATCATCCCCAGTGACTGTTGAATCAAGGTTTCCACAACATAGAATAAGCACTTGCTGACTTCTCCTACCAGCCCTAGACTAAAGATGAATCATTTTAGGGTTCTGTAACCTCTTCTTTTCTCAAAGACTTCATAGATCTTCTGTCTTTTCTCCCCGAGACTATAAGAAGAAATACTGAGGATGTTTTTAGCCTTCCTTCTTTGCTGTCTTGATGCATTTTAATCCTCCTCTCCCTTATCCTTTCTCAACTGCCAATTCTTTCCCTACAATGTCTTTACTCTGTTATACTTCATTCTTCTCCTCCAACTGTTGTTGTTGAGTTGCTCAACTGTGTCCAATTCTTTGTACTGTGAATCAAACTGTTTTCTTGGCAAAGATACTGGAGTGTTTTGTCATTTCCTTCTCCAGTGAATTAAGGTAAATAGAAGTTAAGTGACTTGTTGAGGGTCACACAGCTAATGAATATCTGAGGCTGGATATGAACTCAGGTATTCCTGACTCCAGACTCCACTAAGGTACCTAGCTCCTCCTATTACAGTTAGTTATGGATCATATATTCACCAAATTTATGCTCCTGTCACTTTCTCAGTTTCATTTCTTATATCAGTGATATTCTTCCATCTCCCTATTCATCTTTGTCCCCCATCACATCTCTCTAAAAGTCTAATTCTCTTACCCTTCTTCGGTTGATGCATATTTCTTCTTTATGGAAATAGAAAAATTCTGATGCCTTTCTTTACTGTTTACATCATTTTGGAGACACTTGAGGATGGCTATTAACCCCATTCTGCATCAGGCAAAAGTGATGTACAGAAATGACAAGTGACTTTCCCTAAGTCACACATAGAGTAACATATCTCTTGATGTTTTATAGACTGAACTTTCACATAAATTATAGAATCCCTAAATATTTGTGTAAAAGACAACATAGTTATTTCCATATTTGTCAAAACAAGGTAATATGATTTAACCAGTGTCATAAAATGAGTCAGTGCTAAGGACTGAAGTAGATACCAGTTCTCCTTCTTGAGTCAGTGCTATTTGTTGCCTGCCAGAGAACAAATTTTAGTTAAAATAAATAGTTTTATTTTTAAACATGTTCCTACTCTTAGTTGTGGAAGGTTACCATCTCTGGAAAAACATGAAGCAAATTAGCATACTCTCTCTCTCCCTCTCTCTCTACCCCCTGCCCTAGGCCAAGTTTGCATAAACCAGAGGAATGTTGCAATGTTCAAAAATGGATGTGTGTATTCCCTTGTAGCTCTACCATCTGCGCCAAGGGATTTTGTTTTTAGATTTTGGACCAAGAATTCTTGCCTGCTATGAAAGTGTAGATTAGAATGCCATAGAGAATAATTATTCAAATAGGCCATTTCCCCCCAATTCAGCAATAATGCACTTCATCAAAATATAATTGTGTTTCCTGACAGTAAGTTGAATTTTCTATCACAGTTCTTCAAATATTTTTTTATTATTATTTTGAATGACTTAGCAAAACAATATGACCTATGGTGCCACTCTCACAGGGTCATGATTTCAAATGGTAGCAGTTTTATTGATTGCTAGTTAATGCAGTGGATAGAGTACTGACCTTGAAGTCAGGAAGACACAAGTTTGAATCCAGCCTCAGACACGTAACTCTTACTAGCTGTGTGAAATTGGACAGTCAATTAACCTTGATTATTACCTCATATCCAAGACAATCTACAATCATCCTAATTCATATCTGGCCACTGGACCCAGATGACTCTGGAAGTGAAAGTGAGGTTGGTGACTTAACACAGCACCCCGTCACTCATATCAAATTCATGTGCTTGTCATGGTATCACCTCCTTGATGTCATGGTCTTCTTCAAAAATGAAGGGCAAACTTTGTCATTATCTTTAATTAAAGAGCCTGCTAAATGGGAATCCCATTTCTCCTTCCCTTAACAAGCTGCCCCAGAACCCACTTCTAACCTTTCCAACTATGTTTTCCCCCCTTCATCCCTTTAAGTCTCCTCCAGATTTATCTGTACCAGAAGGAGTAGAAACCTTGATCTACTCTGGCATTTAAATCCATTCCCCTGTTTCCACAGACCAACCCTTAAGGATTTCTGGGACTTCTTGCCACTGAACCATTAGGAACTCAGTCCTTTTTATTGGTCTGCAGCTAAAACTTCCTCTATATTCTCTCCTCTCTAATTAGAGTATGAGATCTTGAGAGCAAGTGCTGTCTTCTGTTTCTATTTTTATCCCTAGTTTTTAGCACAAATGCTTAGCATATATAAGAAGCCCTTAATGAACTCCCCCTCATTCATTGATTTGAAAAAAAATTCCATTTTAGGAAAGCTTAATTTTTGATTTGCACTCTAAAATGGATCCAAGATAAGATTTAGCAGAACTTACATCACACAGAGTCAAATTATTAACAGGCAAGACAGTTATGAGTTTATTCAAATTTTTTTAGGGATGAAACTGAGGCACCTTCCAACCACACTTGCCCTTATCTATATAAAGCTCTAAATAATGTAGGACTGGAATCAATTATTGATTTCAATTTTCATTAAAATTTCTTCTGACTATAATTCAATAACTGACATTTCTGCATTATTACATAATATATTATCTCATTTGATTCTCACAATAGTTCTATGAATCAGTTACTATAGGTATTTTATCCTTATTTCACTCTGCTAAATTATGAGATTTTCTTTAGAGGATCCATTTTAGGCATAACTTTTAAAACAGAGTTTTTCCATAGGATAGCTCCATGGTCAGGATATTTTTTGGTTTGTTTGATTTGGAGGGGCAGTTGTTTGTTTTAGTACTTTAAAAATAGTATTCCATTTGGACAGATATTTCATCATTGTGAAAAATATCATTTGATGAATAAACTAAAGTTCAGTTAAGTTGTCACATAGTAAATATCAAAAGCAAGATGCAAACCTGGATCATTCTGGCTTCAATGTTCCAACTTTTGCCATTCTACTACCCTATCTCCCTGAAGAAATCAAGTCAAGGAGAATCTATATTCTTACTATATGTGAAATTCTGTGATAATTGTTGGAAATTGAAAGAAATAGCATGCAACAACTATGTCTAAATAAACCACGGATAGGGTAAATTTGAGATAATTTCATAAGTAAGATACTGATATAAAAGGACTAGGAAATGTTTCTTATATAAGGTGGGGCTTTAAGTGAGATTTGAAGGAAGTCAGGGAAAGTCAGAATGGGGAGAAGCAGCAGAACATTCCACAGCATGAGGAATAGCAGTAAAGCCTCCTAGAGTGAAGAGATGGAGTGTTATGCGCAAGAAATCACAAGAAAGCCAGTAACATTGCATTGCAAAAGACATGAGGGTGGGAATGAGGAATGAAGTTTTAAATGAGTAGAAGAAGGTAAGAAGGGGGGCAACTTTTTAAAGAGATCTAAATGACAAACAGAGAATTTTGTATTTTATCCTGGAAGTGATAGCAAGACAAGGATATGGAGGTAACATGGTAAAAACTGCACTTAGAAAAATCAGTTTGAAAACTGAATAAATGGGTGAAGAGAAACTTAAGGCAGGGAGACCAACCAGTAGTCTATTGCATTAATCCAGGCACAACTTGATGTGAGCCTACATACCTGCAGTTTTCAGTGTGCAAGGGGAAAAAAAGAAGGCATATATGAGAGATAATATTGAGGTAGAAATAACAAGGGTTGGCAAGTGATTGGATATGAGCAATGAGAGAGAGTGAGAAGTTGAGGATGACACCTAGATTTTGAGCCTAAAAGGATAGTGGCATCTTCAATAATAATAGAAAAGTTAGGAAAAGGGGTGGGTTTTGGGGAAAAGATAATTAGTACAATTTCTGGCATGTTGAGTTAAAGATGTCTTTGTGACTTTCAGTTTGAGATGTTCAATTGGTATTTGGAATCGTGAGACTGGAGGTCTGTGGAAGGGTTAGAACTGGATAAATACATCATATTGTAAGGTTTCTATGCCCTAATACAGGGTCAATTTTTGTATAAGTGTCATGAACCACAGAAGAAGGTACAGAAGAAGGTATATTCCTTTCTATTTCCATTCAATTTTCTCTAGGCATCTCTCATTCCTAACTTTTCTAAAATTGTATTTATCTTCTTAACTCCTTCTTATTATTTTGTGATTATATTTATCTAATTTTGAGAAAGGAAGGTTAAGGTCTATGTCTTACATTGACTCCTTTAGTTTCTCCTCTAAAAATCTGGATGCATACCACTTGATGCATATAAGTTTTTATAATAATATTGCTTCATTTTCTATAGTACCATTTAGCAAGATATAGTTTTCTTCTTAATCCCTTTTAATTTGGTTTATTTTTTGCTTTTGCTTTGTCTGTAATAATATTACTAGCCCTGTTATTTTTACTTCAGCTAAGGCATAATATATTCTCTTCCAATGTTTTACCTTAACATTGTGTATCTTTATGCTTCAAATGTGTTTCTTTTGAACAGCTTATTGTAGGATGCTGGTTTTTAATCCACTCTGCTATCTGCTTTCATTTTATGGGAGAGTTCACACCATTTAAATTCAGTTATAATTACTGTGTAATTCCCTCTATCTTCTCTTTCTTCATTTGAACTTTTTACCTCTCCTTTCCCCTTATTCTTCCTCATCAATGTTTGCCTTTTTACTGCTGCCACTCTAAGTATGCACTCCTTTTTATCAATATCCGCTTCATTTTTTTAAACTCTTTTCCCTTTTATGCTTTTAATTTTTACTTTTTTATCCCCCCTCCTTTTTTTACAACTTCTCCCTTAATGTTTCTTTTCCCTTTCCCCCTGGTTCCCTGTCGGGTAGGACACATTTCTAAACCCAATTAGGAATGAATTTTTTCTTCTTTGAGACAAATCTGTTGAGAGCAAGATTTACTCATTATTTAGATTTTCCCTTCTTTCTTTCTGCTATATCAGAGTATATAAGTACGTTCCTTTTCCTTGGTATTATTTATCCTCTAATGCCACATCTTTTTCTCCTAGCATAATTACTATTTTCCATGTTCTAATTGCTTTAGACTTCTCTTGTAAACATTCCTTCTATCAATAATACGCCTTTCTTTTGTCCTGATAAAAGTAAATTTCTCAAGAGCCATAATCATTCTTACATCAAAGTCATCTTTATAAATATCCTCTTTCCAAGTACAATCCCTTCAAGTATCCCAATATAAATATAAGCCCTTAAGAGCTAAAAGTTTGATCACATCACAGTTGATTTATATCCACATCCCCTTTTCAGTTATCCTCTCCCCAAGTAGCCAAATAGAAATACAGCCCTCAAGAGTTCAAATTTTGGACTTCGGGCAAGATGGTGGAGAGAAGACAGGCAGAGTTCTAAAGTCTCCTGATCTTTCCCCATCTACGATATGAAACAAACCTCTTAACAGAAATCTGATCCACAAAACCCAGAAAGAAAAGCCAGGAGAAAGAACATCTACCTCAGGATTTGTTTTCTGCAGTCCTGGGTGAGTTCTGGGGCAGAGGGCAGATCAGCCGTGGATCAGCCTAATCAGCAGCAGGGTTGGAACCCAGGGAAGCCTGAGGGTCTGAGAGCCAGAACTGCTTGATTAGTGGGGCTAAAGCTTGGGTGACTCCTGGGGCTTGGGTCAACTAGGGAGCAGAGGCATTGGTGTTGGCATTGACCCTCTGGAGCTTGCTGACAAGACTGGGGGGCAGGGAGAGTTCCCGGTGTATGAGAGCTGAGGACATCATCCCTGCACTCCTCTGGTCTGAGGAACTCTGAGTCCATGCCTCCATTGAGGCTGAGGCTTCTTCCTAGAACAAACACAATTATAGACTACTTCTACCCCAGGCACATGGGTGTGAGCAGAAGAGTTCAAAGTTTGATCACATAATAATTTCTAGTCACACCTTCTGTCTAAGTACACTCTTTTCCATTGCCTTATGAAAAATACAATTCTCGGGAGTTGCATGCATTTTCCCATGTAAAAATGCAAACAATTTAGTCTATTGACTATTATTGCCCCCCCTTTCCATTTACCTTTTTATACATCCCCTGAGTCTTGTATTTGAAGATCTAATTTTTCTGGTCTTTTTATCAGATACTTTGAATATCTTTTATTTCATTTATAATCCATCTTATTCCCTGAAAGAATATGATTAATTTTTCAGGGTAGTTGTTTCTTGTTTATAATCCAAGTTCCTTTTCCCTCCAGAATATCATATGTCAGCCCTTCTAATCCTTAAATGGTGAAATTGATAAATCCTGCATAATCTTGATATTTAAATTACTTCTTTTTGAATGCTTGCAGTATTTTCTCCTTTAGCTGAGATTCTGAAATTTGGTTACAATATTACTTGGAGTTTTTATTTTGGGGTTTCTCTAAATCAATTCTCTTTTATCTTCATATTGTAGGATATTAGATCAGTTTTCCATAATTCTTGTATAATATTGTCCAGGCTTTTTTTCTTATCGTGACTTTCTGTAAGATCGATAAATTGTAAATTATCTCTCTTGGATTTATTTTCCAGGTAGGTAGTTATTTCCTAAGAGTAAGAGTTATTTTACATTTTTTTCTATTTTTTTGAGCCTTTTGATTTTGTTTGGTGGAATATTGGTGTCTCATAGAGTCATTCAGGTTCATTTGTCCAACTCTCATTTTGGAGCATTATTTTTTTCAATTAACTTTTGCATTTCTTTTTTTTTTTAATTTTCTTTTATTCTCATTTTGTACAAATTTTTATTACATTAATAAAATATTCTTGTTTACAAGTAAACAAAATACCCCTCCACCTCCATGAATATAGATAAACTTGCTTGGGTGAAAAAAGTAAAGGGGAGAGAAAAAAATTAAAATTAAAAAAAAAATAGTAATAATTGTAGGTATGGCCAGGTGGTGCAATGGACAAAGCACCAGCCCTGGAGCCACAAGCAACCGAGCCCATATCCAGTATCATAAACCCAACAATCACCCAGCCGTATGACATGCAAGCCACCCGATCCCCACTGCCCTGCAAAAACCAAAAAGAAGAAAAAAAAAGACCCAAAATAAAATAAAATAGTAATGATAGTAGGGGTGGCTGGGTGGCAGACAGAGCATCGGCCCTTGAGCCAGTAGCACCTGGGTCCAAATCCGGCCCCAGACACCCAAAGATCACCCTGCTATGTGGCCCCAGGCAGCCATCCAGCCCCATTTGCCCTGCACCCTCCCCCAAATAATAATAACAAAAAATGTGCTTGAGTCTTTGTTCCAACACCAACAACTCTGTCACGGGTGGATCTCATTCTTTATGATAAGTCCATCACAGAATTAATTCCATATTTTTCCACCATTGTCATTGCTGATCACAACTCCCTCCTTTCTTATTTCTCCACTACCATGTACTCTATTTTCTCTCTCCTTTCACTATGACTCTGCTGTAGGGTTGTTGACTGGCTCAGCAGACATATCCCTAGTCCTGGGGCCAAGAAACCCTGAGCCCCCATACCACCCTTTAGACCCAGAATCCACCTGGCCCTATGGTCCTGGGCAGGCCTTCCAATCCCAGCCCCTTGCATAAAGTAAGAAAGAAAATGTGTTATATCTGGCCACTCTCTCCCCTTGGTCCATCCTCTCCTCCTTTATTCACATCCCCACCCCTTCCCCCTGCTCCCTCCCTCCTTCTTACTCTAGATGTCTATACCCCATTGAGTATATATGCTGTTTCCTCTCCTAGCCATCTCTGATGAGAGCAAAGGTTCCCTCATTCCCCCTTGCCTTCCCCCCTTCCATATCATTGCAATAGCTCATTGTAATAAAAAAAATCTTATTATGTGATATATCTTGGTCTATTTCCCCCTCTCCTTTTTCTTTCTCCCATTCCATTTCCCCTTTTTTCCTATTGACTCCATTTTTACACCATATTTTATCTTCGAATTCAGCTTTCTCCTGTGCTTCAACTATACAAGCTCTCTCCATGCTCTATTAACTGAGAAGGTTCATATGAGTATTATCAGTGTCATTTTTCTATGCAGGAATACATGCAGTTCATCCTCATTAAGTCCCCTCATATTTCCCCCCTTTCCTCTAATCTCCATGCTTCACCTGAGTCCTGTATCTGAAGATCAAACCTTCTGTTCAGCTCTGGCCATTCCAAAAGGAACCTTTGAAATTCCCCTGGTTCATTGAAAGTCCATCTTTTTCCCTGGAAGAGGACATTCAGCCTTGCTGGGTAGTTGATTCTTGGCTGCATTCTAAGCTCTTTTGCCTTCTGGTATATTGTATTCCAAGCCCTACGAGCTTCCAATGTAGTTGCTGCTAAGTCCTGTGTGATCCTGACTGCAGCTCCATGATATTTGAACTGTGTCCTTCTGGCTGCTTGTAATATTTTCTCTTTGACTTGGGAGTTCTCGAACTTGGCTATAATATTCCTAGGGGTTGGTTTTTGGGGATCTCTTTCTCGGGGGGATCAGTGGATTCTCTCCATTTCTATTTTGCCCTCTGCTTCTAGAATATCAGGGCAATTTTCCTGTAGTAATTCTTTGAAAATGATGTCAAGGCTCTTTTCCTGATCATGACTTTCAGGTATTCCAATAATTTTTAAATTATCTTTCCTAAGTCTGTTTTCCATATCAGTTGTTTTTTCAATGAGACATTTCACATTTTCTTCTAATTTTTCATTTTTTTTTTGGTTTTGAAGTATTGATTCCTGATTTCTGGTAAATTCATCAATCTCCCTGAATTCTATTCTTTGTCTGAAGGATTTGTTCTCCTCAGAGAGTTCTCTTATCTCTTTGTCCATCTGGCCAATTTTGCTTTTTAAAGCATTCTTCTCCTCAATAACTTTTTGTACTGTTTTATCCATTTGACCTAAGCTGTTTTTTAGCATGCTATTTTCTTCAGCATTTTTTTGGATTTCCTTGACTAAGCTGCTGACTTCATTTTCATGTTTTTCCTGCATCTCTCTCCTTTCTTTTCCCAGTTTTTCTTCCAACTCCCTCATTTGATTTTCAAAGTCTTTTTTGAGCTCTGTCATAGCCTGAGCCCAATTTCTGTTTTTCCTGGAGTCTTTGGATGCAGGAGCTTGTGCTTCCTCATCTTCAGACTGAGTATGGGCTCATTTGCAAAATATTTCTCAATAGTCTTCCTTTTGTTTCTCTGCTTGCTCATTTTCCCAGCCTGGGCCTGGTTTGGGGTGCTTCCTGAGCTTTTGGGACACTCCCACAAGGGTCTCAGTGTATGAGGCTCTGTCCTCCCTCCTTGTCTGTGAATGACCATAAGCACCCCCCTCTGTTGAGGTGGGGGGGCCCTGCTGTTCTATGGGGGGTCCTAGACTGTGATCAGGATCTGAATGTGGTCAGAGCCCCAGAGTCCTGTTCCAGGGGCAGAGGACCCAGCTCCCAGTTTCTCTTCACTCCCCTCCCTCAGCTCAATGGGCTCATGCCCTGGGGCTCCTGCTTACCAGCTCTGCCTGCTTCTGTTTCAGGCTCTGGGCTGCAGAAAGACCAAGCTGCTCCCTGTGTGCCCCGAGGGCTGGGCTCCACGTGCTCTCTCTGGCAGAGGTCCCCTGCTGTTCCCCCACTTTGTGCCCGGTGCTCCCCGGGGTGTAGCTCAGGATACTCCCCCGCTGCTGTGACATGAGACTCCAAGTACCCTGGGGCTGCCTCTGGGATGCTGAAGTTCTTTGGCTCTGGCAGGCCACCCCTCTGGCAGGCCACCCCTCCGACCCTGGGGAGCAGAGCCTTTCTGCTCTTTTCCAGGTTACCTTGAGTAGGAGAACTGCCTCACTGGGTCCCTTTGTGGGTTCTGTCTCTGGAAAGTTTAGTTAGAGTCCTTAGCTGATGAGTTTTATCAGAGAGCTCCTAAGACTCCATCTCTTCTTGTCGCCATCTTGGCTCCGCCCCCTTGTATTTCTTTTTCCCATTGTTTTGTTTACTTGTAAACTTGATTTCCTTTTCTAGTTGGTCAATTTTACTTTTAAATCATTGTTTTCATTAGTCAATTTTTCATAATTCTACTACATCACTCATTTCTTTTCTCCTTTTTCTCTCTCCTTTTCTCCTTTCTTCCTCTCTACTTTTTGAGCTCTTCTATTAAATTTGAGAGCAATTAATAAATCTCTTTGGGCCTTCATATGTAGATATTTTGTCATTGCTTTCTTTTTCCTGAGATGACATTTTTGTCCCTATCAGAATAGTAGCTGACAATGTTTTGGAAAAGTAGGACGGTTGGCTTGCTTGTTTGTTTGTTTGTTTGTTTGCTCATTTTGATAGATGAACTCTGCTCCTGTGGTATTTGGGTATATGAACCAAAATTCTTTGTGCCAGAGCCAGGGGGCCTGCAGTTTGCTCTCTGTGCTAAGGTAGCTCAGTGCTACACCAGTGTTCAGGATTTTTATCCAAGTTATGGTTTAAACCCTCTCTGCTGGCCTAAACTGCCACCTGAACCATTCTGGGACCTTAGTTGCATTCTGGATCTTCAGACACATTCGGACCTCAGCCATGCTAAGACCTCAGTCATGTACTTAGACCTTAGACGAGTTCTGGGACTTGAGCCTCACAGGGACCCCAGATGTCCTGGAACATCTCTCCCATCTACAATGGGTATATAACACTTTTATCCACGTGAGACCTTTGCATGAAATTTTTCTAAGCTATCTTGCTGAAAAGTTGTTTCACTGTTTATTTGGGAGGGTTCTGTCTTTAGGATCTGTTTAGAGGCTTCATTCAAAGAGATGAAATATGACAAGAAACGAACCTATATGTATGTATGTATAGGGATATTTATAGCAATTCTTTTCTGGTGGCAGGGCAGTGGAGATTGAGGGGATGTCCATTGGATGGGGAATAGCTGAAAAAACTGTGGTATATGATTTGAGTTGAAATGCTATGGTGTTATGGTGAAATGATGAACAGGATACTTTCAATAAAAAAACTTATATAAGCAAATGAAATAGGAAATACAAATACCAACAATATTGCCTGATGATCAACTGTGACTGACCTATCTTTTCTTAGCAACCCAAGAGAATTCTGAAGGATTTATGATAAAGAATACCATCCATCCCTAAGACAGAGCTTATGGTATCTGAATAAATATTGAAGCATACTTTTTTGATTTATTTTTTGAGGTTTCTTTGGGCATTTTTTGAGGAAGTTAAGTTTACTTTTACAACATGACTATTGTGGTAACGTTTCTCATGACTACATATTTTTTACCTACACCAGGTACTTTATTTTCTCCATGAGAGGCAGTGGGATAGAAGGAAGGAAGAGAATTTGGAACTCAGGGTTTTTGAAGTGAATGCTGAAACATATATTTTTTTGCATATTACTGGGGAACTAAATTAATTTTTTTTAAAAATGAAAGAAAATGGATACTTGTTGGATTTGATGTGAAAGGCATAACAATTATGTTTTGTTTTCTTTTTCTGTTTACTACTTCTAGAAAACTGTTAATGCTTCAAATTTTCAGTTTCCCCATCTGTGAAACAAGGAAGTTGGTAGCATGATGCAATGAAATGCATGACAGATTTTGAGTCAGAAGAGCTTGGTTTTAATTCCATCTCTATGTGGTATCCTTTGAGCATGTCATTCTCTAGGTCTCAGTGTTCATAGATAAAAATGATGAAGCTGGACTAGATGACCTCTGAGGCCCCTAGTGCTTGGTGGTCTAATGGGTGAGGCACTGGGTCTGGAGTCAGGAAGACCTGAATTCAAATCTGACCTCAGAGGCTTACTAGCTTTGTGATCCTGGGAAAATCATTTACTCTAAATTTGCCTTAATCCATTGGAAAAGAAAATGACAAATCAATTCAGTATCTTTGCCAAGAAAATCTCATGGAAAGTATTAAATTCATTTGTCATCACAAAGACTTGGACATGACTGATAGCCTGAACAACAGCAAGAAAAACCCTAAAGATCTAAATCAGTAGATCCTATCATTAAAATATCAAAATTTTAGAGGGATAATATTTAATGCAACATTTTCCCATGGGTCTTAGATTGGAACTTCTTGAATTTTAACTTCTCTTTCCAAAAGATCAATCCATTGTCATGTGATTTGAATAGATAAACTTTTTTGTTGACAATGCAATGGGGTTAAGTGACTTGCCCAGGGTCACACAGCTACACAATTATTAAGTGTGTGAGGCAGGATTTGAATTTGGGTCCTCTTGATTCAGGGCCGGTGCTCTATCCACTGCACCACCTAGCTTCCCCAAGATAAACTCTTAATAAAATTCTTGCTATATTTATGGAAATAGCAGTAAATAGCATGTTGATGATAGACTTGATAAAGTCTAACTTAAAAGTAGTTTTTTTGGGTGAGTCTTACTGGGTGAGTTTGATAGCATATTTGTTTGGTCCAATTGATTCATTTAGTGCAAAATGGAAGATTTTGTACATATATAATTTTAAATCACACAAAGAAGTAAATTGCACATAAAAGACTTTATAAAGCATTGAATAATTGTGCCATAAATAAGTTTAAGATGAGCATTCTCTTTGAGATGGTCTTTGTTTTTTATCTGGTATTAAATATTTTCTCATCCAGTCATTAGATTCTGTTCTTTATTACTGAATATTCATTTTGTTTTCACTTAATGGACCCTTGACTAAAAAGAAATGGCAGAAGGAAAATATTTTTTATGTGTAAATAAATGTTTGCCAAAACTACATAATTTTTCTTTGAATCCCAACAGCTTTAAATGTAATATTCTCCAAAGCAAAGTACATTTCTTTGGTATGAAAACTTGTAAACAAAATATTTGAATTTTAATGATCACATTATTTGATGTCCATATTTAGGTAAACTATAATAAACTATATTCATATAAGTACATGTGTACATGCATTCTAAAAATATAACCTTCCATCATTTTTTCTTTCCAAATATTGAGATGATTTTTTCTGTCTGATTTCATATATAGAAGGAATTGCTAGATTATATAATAGATGTGCTTGATCACATTCAAAGTGAAAAAATACAATGTTCAATAAAAAATTATAAGTAAAATTTAAATAAAAATAATAGGAGTAGAAGTTTTATAGAACTGTAACAAGACTTGACACATAAAATGCATAAAATATACCAGAAATTCCTAGTGCTAATACCCAGTCTGGTAGATTAGCTGTCACAGTTCTGTGCAGACAATTTTCAAAAGCAAAAAAGTTCAATTCTCAATAAGTAATTGTGAAAATGATTTGCCTCTCTTATAACCAAAGTGATATAAGCTAAAATGAAGAAGTGTAAATTTAAAAGCATCATGCTCTTCAAATTGATAAAGAAAAAATTGAAAGCCACAGAACTCAATGGGAATTGTTCAAAAGCCATACTGGTGGAATTATAAACTTGCATAATATTTATATATATTTAGAGGTAACTATGAATGGTAATATTAAAATTACCAAAATATTTTAACCAAGTTGTTCTATTGTTATAACATACACCCTGAATATATTACCAATAAAAACAATATAAGATTATGCAATTGTAAAAAATAAAACCAAAGACACTCCAAAATACAAATAACCTAAATATTCAACAAAGGGGGAATGATTAAATAAATCATAATACATAAATTTAATGGTACACTATAATGTTATTAGAACCAACACATTTGTGTAATGCACCAAAATTTGTTAAGACATTTTATGAAAAAGCAGATAAAAAAATTGATATGCAATAATTAAGACCATATTTGAGGGAAAGTGAAGGATGATGAGGTAAACAAAACATTTTTATGGAGAATTAGAAGGAAAAAGATGCTGTAATAACTTTTATTCAAACAAATTAAATGTAATACTTTGACAACCTTAATTGGTTATATAGATGCTGAATATTTAGTTTTAATATTAAGATATAAATAAATTATTTAGTATTAAATTAAAAACCTAAAATTGAAGATTTAGAAGTAAAATGGTTCTGACACCTTCTAGTTCACTTTTATTTTAGAGATGAAACTAAGGTCTATAGAGGTGACTTGCCCAAGGATGTTGCTAGATATCACAGAGAGAAGATTTGAGTTCAAATCCAGCCTGAGGCACTTAGTAGCTCTGAAACCCATGGCATATCTTTTAACTTCTGTTCCCCTCAGTTTTTTTCAATTATAAAATGTAGATAATACCTTGCAAGTTTGTTGTGAAGATCACTTGACACAGTGTCTAAGTATAACAAGTTTATTTCCTTTATTTCCCCTTCCAAGGTTACAGGGACAGCAACCTAATAATCATAATTTGAATCTGGGTCCTTAGTCTGTTATTCTTTCCATTATATCACCACTTAAAAATAAACTTTCCATAAAATAAAAATAAAACAAGACAGAAGTTCATATGTCCTTTTAAATAGGTACTTAATTAGGAATACAAATACTATCATTTACCTTTCTACAAGCTTTGGTTCTCTACAGTTTAACAATTCAACATTTATTCAAGTTCTTTTCTTCTCAAAGCATTGCAGCTTTTGCTGAGGCTACAAGATTTAATGATACATATTCCCTTATGACAAGAAGTTAGCAATCTAATATAGAGCAGAATATAATTGCATGAAATGTAGGGTTCCAGAGAAAATCCTGTGGGGAGTTTAAAGAAAGAAAAATCACTTTTAGCCTGGAGTCCTGGGAATCTTCCAACCCATTACTCTATGAATCAATTCCTTTTGCTTACTAACTGTGCAACTCTAGGCAAGTCACTTAACCTGTTTGACTCAGTTTCCTCAACTGTAAATTAGAAGTCTAGCATCTGTTTCCTAATATTCTCGTGGGGATAAAATGAAATAATATTTTTGAAGTTCTTAGCACAGAGCCTAAAGCATAATATATGCAAACAATTAAGTTGAACCACAGGAGATTAAAGTAGTATGTGGGACTCATGCATATTTTAGAATTACAGAAAAAAAGATGATTACATATTACTCTCACCTTCAGAGTGTTAATTTCTGAGTCAGAATGTTATTCAGTGATGATGAACTCCTCATGACCCCATTTGCGGTTTTCTTGGCAAAGAGACTGGAATGACTTGCCATTTCTTGAGGCTGAAAACTTGGCCATGATATCTTAGAAACTTTAAGATCATAAAAGCTAATGCAATCTGAACAAGATCTAGTGTAATTTGAACAAGAATCCCTTTACAATATCTCTAACAAATGATCCATCAATCTTTCTTTGAGAACTTCTAGTGAAAGGAAAGCCATCCAAGACATCCATTTCATTTTAAATTATTCTAATTGTCAGGAAGATTTCCCATATATTGATCCTAAGTATGCCTTTCTGCATGCATCTTCTCCATTTTACCAAGGACATGTTGGTATCTACTTTTCTACCTTGTTCTTTTCATTGGGAAGTTTGTTGCTTCTTCTACCATAAAAGATGTGATCACTAACTTCCCCACTGCTCTACCACCAATCAATTTGATTCTGTCATAAAAATTCCCTTCTCAGTACTTAATTCTCTTGTATCATATTAGAAAAATAAGCTCCTTGAAGTCTGACACTGTTTCACTTTTGTGTTTGTATTTAGTACAGCTACTGCAGTGTCTAACATGTAGTATTAATGGTCCTTAATAAATATCCTTTCATTCAAACCCTTTTCAGAGGTCTTTCCTTTGAGTCCAAGCAAATTAGTTCATCCTTCATCTGCATGAAAGCTATACCTTCCCAGCAGTCCTGTTCCTGGTAAAAAAAAAAAACAACTCAGTTATATAACTTGATTTTGGAACTCTTCACCATCATGATCACCCAACTCCAGATGTTCTGCAGTTTATTAATATAGTTCCTAAAATGTGATGCCATATTAGTTTATCAATTTGACAAAAAGAGCATATAGAGAGAAAAGAAAGGGGAACTGAAGATGAATTCTTGCAAAACACCAGCTCTTATGTATTGAAGAGACTCATGAAGGAGATTGAGAAAGAGTGGCCAGATTGTTTAAAAGAGAGTTTTACACAGAAGGAGATGCTTAATTAACCATGTTGAATACAGCCAAGAAGTCATGAAGTTTGAAGAAAGAAAATAGTCCCACATTTGTTGTACAAATAGTAAAGGTACAGAGTATCACAAATATTTTTGAGTCATTACATTTTTCTGGGTATGTGTTCTTATTATACCAAAGTACAATTTAGAATGCTTTTAAATCTTAAGTTCCAATTCTTTCAGCATAGGGAGTTTATGCAGAATGGCCACTATTTTGAAACTCAAAGACTTCAACAGTTGATTGTCAAAGGCACATAGAGGTAAAGTGATGTGTCCACAGTCTCACAGTCAAGGATATAACTTTAATAACAAAATTAAAACAAAAATTAATGAAATGTGAAATTTAAATTTTTTAATTTAAATTTTTATAATAGTATTTTTTTCCCAAATTACATGTCAAGGCAATTTTAGCATTCATTTTTTGATTTTGAGTTCCAAATTTTTCTTCCACTTTCCCTCCTCACCCATCTTCCAAAAATGAAAGCAATCTAATATAGATTATACATATGAAACACTTTATTTAATATATATTTCCATAGTAATCATCATTGTTAAAGAAGTAGATTAAAATAATTTTAAAAAACAGAATACAATAAGTGAAAAAAATTATGTTTCAATCTGCATTGAAATCATCCTTCAATCTGCAGAGTCTCTCAGTTCTTTATCTGGATATGATTAGTATTTTTGTTCATGAGTCCTTTATATTTGTCTTAGATCAATGGTTGATAATAACACAGTGTTGTTGACATAGTGTACAATGTCTTCCTGGTTCTGCTCATTTCACTCATTCCACTTTTTTTTCCAGTTCATATAGTTCTTCCCAGGTTTTGCTGAAATCTTCTTATACATCATTTTTTATTGCATGATGGTATTTCATCACATGAATACACCAAAGCTTGTTCAGTGTTTACCCAATTGATGAGTATCCCCTCTATTTCCAATATTTTACCATCATGAAAAGGGCTGCTATAAATACTTTTGAACTTTTAAATCCTTTTCCCTTTTTTAATGATCTCTTTGGGATATGGACTTTGTATAACTTTCCCTACATCAGAGATTATACATAGTTTAGTTGTCCTTTGGATATAGCTCCAATTGTTCTTCAGTTGCTGGATAAGTTCACAATACCAAGAATGCATTATTTTCACAATTTTCCTACATTTTCTCCAACATTTTTAATATTTTATATATATATATATATATATATATATATATATATGCTGATCTGAGATGTTAGGTGATAACTCAGAGTTGTTTTAGTTTGCAAGTATCTAAAGTCATTTAGAATATTTCTTCAAATGCCTTTAAATAGCTTTTATTTTTTCAAAAGAAAATTGCCTGTTCGTATCCTTTGACCATTTTCAGTTGAGAAATGGCATGAATTATTATGAACTTGTCTCAGTTCTGAATATTTTTGAGAAATGATACTTTATCAGACATTTGTATTAAAGAATATTTTGTTTGTGCAAAAGCATTTTCTTTTTATAGTATCAAAATTATCTATTTTATATTTTATAATGTGCTCTATCTTTTGTTGGTTGTGAATGTTTTCTTTTTCCACAAATCTGACAGCTAGACAATGCCTTGATCTTCTGTTTTTCTGCTTTACGTATTTCATATTATTACAATAATATTGTTGTAAGAATATAAATAACCCCCCCCCCAAATATAAGAAACATCAAGAATAGAGAGGGAGAAAAAATGTACTTCAATCTGTGTTCAGATTCCAATGACTGTCTCTGGGATGAGTTGCCTTCTTTATCATGAGCCCACCAAAGAAGTTGCTTCAATATTTCCCCTCAGTTGCTATTACAAGTTGTATTTCCCTCCACTCTATTCCTTCCCACTCTCATTTATTCAATTCTCTCTCTCTCTCTCCTTTCACTTGCCCCTGTTCAAATGTGTGCTGTATCTGAGTACCCTGTCCCATGATCTTCCCTTTCTTCTATCATCTATCTCCCCATTCCCTCCCCCCATTCCCCCTTATCCCATACATTTTGTCTCATTTTTCTCTAGGGTAAGATAGATTTCTATAACCTATTCAGTGTTTATCTTATTTCCTCTCACTCATTCTCCCTTATTTTCCCCTGTTCTACTCCATTGAAAAAAAACATTTTCTTGATTCTTATGTGAAATATATTAGCCCCTTCTTCCTCTCCTTCCTCTTCCTCCCAGTACTTTCCTTTGTCATTCATTGACTTCATATTTTTATGATATTATGCCATTATATTCAACTCCTTCCTGTGCCTTTTCCATATATATGCTCCTTCTAATTACTTTTATAAAAGATAAAGTTCATATTAGTTATCAGTGTCTTCTTCCCATGCCTGAATACAAACAGTTCAAAATTATTAAGTTCTTTATAGTTAGTCATTCTTATCTATACCCTCTATGGTTCACCTAAGTCCTGTACTTGAAGATCAGACTTTCTATTCAGCTCTGCTTCCTTCAATAGGAAAGTTTGAAAGTCCCTGTTTCATTGAAAAGTTCATCTTTTCCCCTGAAAGAGGATGTTCAGTTTTGCTGGAAAGTTGATTTTTGGTTGTAAACCAAGTTCTTTTGCATTCCAGAATATCATATTCCAAGTCCTATGAACCCCTAATGTAGATGCTATCAGATCATGTGTAATCCTGACTATAGAGTCACAGTAAGTGAATTGTTTGTTTCTGGCAGCTTTGAGTATTTTCTCTTTGACTTCAGAGTTTTGGAATTTTATATGGAATATTATTCCTGGAATTTTATCTTTTGGGAATTCTTTCAGGAGGAGATCAGTGAATTCTCTCAATTTCTACTTTACCTTCTGCTTCTAGGGTTTCAGGGAAATTTTGCTGTATTATTTCTTGAAAAATGAAGTCTAGACACTTTTCTTGGGTGTGAATTTCAGGTAACCAATAATTTGTAAATTTCTCTTCTGGATCTATTTTTTTTAGATTTTTTTTCAAGGCAATGGGGTTAAGTGGCTTGCCCAAGGCCACACAGCTAGGTAATTATTAAGGGCCTGAGGCCAGATTTGAACTCAGGTACTCCTGATTCCAAGGCCAGTGCTCTATCCACTGCACCACCTAGCTGCCCTCCTGGATCTATTTTCAAGGTTTGATTTTTCACAATGAGATATTTCACTTTTTTAAAAATTTTTTTGGAATATTTTTATTACTTCCTGATTTCTCCTAAAGTCATTAGCTTCTTTTAGTTCCATTCTTCATTTGAAGGATTTATTTTCATCAGAGAGCTTTTTTTTCTCCTTTTCCAGCTGGCCATTTCTGCTTTTTAAGGCATTCTTCTCATTTGCCTTTTGTGTTGCTTTTTCCATTTGACCTAAACTGATTTTTTAACATTATTTCTTCAGTATTTTTTGTATTTCTTTCATCAATCATACTGATTTGGTTTTCATGACTTGTCTGCATCACTCTCATTTTTCCTCTACTTCCCTTAATTGCATTTTGAAGTACTTTTTGAGCTCATTGATAGCTTGAGTCCAATTTTCTACCTCTCTTGGAGCTTTTGGGTACAGAGGCTTTTATTTTGTCATCTTCTGAATCTTCCATGGGACCAAAGTAATTTTCTATGGTCAAATTTTTCTTTTTCTTCTTTTTGTTCATTTCTTCAGCCTATGACTGATTTACTGCACTTCCAAGGCTTTGGAGGAATTTGGGAGACAACCCAAGGGGGCCTTAATTCCCCTAAGGTCTTATGAGAGACTCTGATCACTCTCTTGCCTGTGCTATGATATGTGGTTGACCTCCCAGGTCCTCCCCTCTGCCCTGGAGCTGTGAGGAGGGTTCCTACTCAGCTATGGTGGTATGGGACCCAAACTGCAACTTGGATTTGGGTGTGGGCAAACATCTGAGTCCTGCTCCAGGGAGAACAGAGAGACATCTACAGTCTCCCCCAACCCCCTTACCATCTGTGGGCTGTGCTCTGTAGGTGCAGACTGGCAGGCTTTCACCCCAGGACTGCTATGAGGCCAATGCTCCATGCTCACTCCACACTCACTCTGGTGTGGCAGAGTTCTCTCCCCACTCCTTCAAGCTGTTTTTGCTGATCCATGGACCAGGAAGTATGGAAACCATCCCCTCTGCCACAGACCTGGGCGACCCCAGTCATCTAGGCACCCAGCCTGGCTGTATTGCAGCTGAGTTTGCAGTGGCTTTTTCTAACCCCTGAACCGGTGAAACAGGCCTTTCCCATGGAACCTCTAAGTTGTCTTGGACTGGGAAATTGTATCACTCAGTCTTTCTGTGGGTTCTGACCCTCTAAATTTTGTCTAGTCATAATTTGATGGCTTTTTGAGTTTTTTGGGGAGTTTCCCCTAGAATTCAAGCCTTCATGCTGCCATCTTGGCTCTGTCCTGTCTTGCTCTTCTAATTTGCTTATAGTTATTCCTTTCATGTACCCATTTTTGCCCTCTTGTTATTTGGTGTGCAATACTACTCTATACTTAGTTTTGACTGTTGTTTTCCAGTTTTCCCAGCTGTTTTTTTTTTGTCAAATAGTCAGTTCTTATGCTAAAGACTGGAATATTTGGGTTTATCAAACACAAGGTAACTATGGTCATTACCTAAGTATCTTGTGAACCTAATAATGAATCATCCCTTCATTTCCTGTATAAATCATACCTCATCGTATTCTATAATCCTTGTGATATAGTGCTGAAATCACCTAGTTCAAAATTTCTGCATATATTAGGGAAATTGGTCTATAATTTTCTTTCTCTGTTTTGTTTCTTCCAGGCTTAGGTAACAGCACTATATTTGGATCTTAAAAAAAATTTGATAACACTTTCTCTTTGCCTATTTTTGCAAATGGTTTATACAGTATTGGATGTCATTATTCTTTAAATATAGGAATTTTTTAGGGTGTTCACTAATGGCTTGCTTAATTTGATTTTTGAAGATGGGATTCTATAAACTTTCTATTTTCTTATCTGATAATCAAGGTAATTCACATTTTCATAAATATTCATTCAATTTTGCTCACCTTATTAGATTTATTTATAATTATTTATAATTGAACAAAAGTTTCCTAATGATTGATTTAACTTCTTCTTAATTAGTGGTGATTTAATTAGTTTCATTTTTGATAATGAATATTCTAAGTTTCATGTGCTAAAGGATTACTTCATACTATCTTTTTTTTTTATCATTCTGCTCTTCCAGGATTTGATTGTTTGGGAGATGAATAAAGAAGAGTTACAGTGATTTCCTGCTTACTCCATTATCTTGGCCCCTGGAAGTCTCTTCCTTTTTATTTTTAAAGTAAAAGCTATTGCTAGGTGGATAAAATACACAAATAACAGAAGCAGGCACTGATTTTCACTGTCTAACTATTTGCCCCTGTTCCATTAATTATTTTGGTGAAAGACTAACAACAGTTTTATAATAAGCAAGCCAAAATGTTTTTGGCAGCATCCATTCATTCTCCAATACTACACATATTTCATTCCTTTTTCCAAGTACTCCATTCCACTGTACATACTCTGGAAAATTAATTTCCCACCACTTTATCCTGTTTTCTTTTCCTTAATGCCCAACACTTCACTGAGTAGTCTAGAGTTCCTGTGTTGTAGCCAAACAAATACTACAGATTCACAAAATAGATGGGTCAGACTCAGAAACAAGGCATTAGTTATTTCGGGGGTCCAATGATAGAAGAGTGGAGTTTGAAGATTATCTTTTTATACTCTTTGACTGGCTCATTTGAGTTCTTTGTTCCTCTCAACTTGAGTACTGACCTCCTGTCCTGAGAAGCAAGATTAACTGGACTATAACTCCTAGAAAGTTTGGGAAGTGACTTCTAACAATTCTATGATGCCAGGAAAGAGAGTTAGGAATACTTAAAGAGGTTTGTTGTACATTCTTTAACTCCTGACCTCGCATTCTGGGAAAAATCCTCATAATAATTAAAGTCTCCATTCTGCTCTAAAGCATAAATATTACTGTTCCTTTTGAGACCACCTTGTTTCTTGCCCAAGCACTAGACATAGGTACCAAAATAAAATGATGGGGGGATGGACAATTACAGTGAGGGTACATGGGAAGGAAGGAGAATTCACCTTCTTTTGGTTGCAGCTAATTTTATTGTGCAGTCCTTTGACCCTGCCTGCCAAAGAGATTTGTCTAACCCTGAAGATGATGTCTCTTCAGGGATTCATTTACTTTTGTTGGCGGAATACTGCAAACTATGAAATACTTTCAGGTTCTACACAAAAGTGGGAACGAAAGTGTAACTGGTCTCAATTGGCCACATACTTCCCTAACTCCTAAATTTTACCTAACACTGGCTTCAATTTTCAACAAATCTTGCTCAAAGGCCAAGAAAAATAATTTTATGTGTATCACAGAATCAGAGAATCTCAGAGTTGGAAGGGACCTCAGAGGCAACATAAATCCAGCTGTTTGGGTGGAAGTTGCTAAGAGGCAAATTTGGGTTTGATGTAAAAGACAACTTACTAACAGTTAGAGCCTCAAGAGGTAGCAGGCTTCCTGTTCTCATAGGTCTTCAATCAAAGAGTAGATGAACATTTGCTGGGATGTAATAGCGGAGATTTAGTCAGGGGATGGGGGGGAGGAAGGTATGAGTTGGGCTAAAGGGCTGCTAAGATCCATTGGAACTCTGAAATTCTCTCATGGTGGAATAACTCATACAAGAGGAAGAAGTAACTTTTAAACATAATTCAAGCAATTGGTCATCCAACCTTTGAAGAACTTCAGTGAGATTGAGTGAGCTACATCCTCCTGTAGCCCCTTCCACTTTTGATAATCCCTTTTAGGAAGTTACATTAATTTTTACCTATTGCATTTAGATCTACTTAGTTTGTCATGAACTGTTATTGGTATTGCCAAACTACTCATTTGTATGCCTGCCACAAGTCTTTCCATTTCATTTTATCCTCCATATAGCCATCAAATTCATCTTCTTAAAGCACAATTTTTATTGTATGAACCTCAGTGAAGTTCAATAAAACCCAGTGTCTCACTATGATCTCCAAGATAAAATACAAAATCTTCTGTTTAGCATTCGAAAGCATCCATTAATGTGGATTGCTCTCCCCCCCCCCCCCCAGGTCTCTTTCATCTTTCAACTGTTGTTCCTGCACCCTGTACCCCTTGCCCAATAGGTGATTTTCAATACTTTTGATATGGACCCCTTGCTCTCTTCCTCAAACAATAAATTTGATCTCTTTTCTTTGAGAATGTTCTCTGTCATTTATGCCTGGAATATTCTCCCTCTCTCATTCATGGCTTTCCTGGCTTCCTTTAATGCCTCAAATACAATTATATCTTCTATAGGAGATTTCATTTCTAATTTGTTTTAAGTTTTGTTTTGTTTTTTGCAAGGCAATGGGGTTAAGTAGCTTGCCCAAGACAACACAGCTAGATAATTATTAAGTGCCTGAGGTCAGATTTGAACTCAGGTACTCCTGATTCCAGTAATTTGTTTTAAACAGTGTTTTCCTTCTGTTGCCTATTTATTTTTCTTGTTACTTAATTTGTTTGTACATAGTTATCTGCATATTGCCTCCATTCAGCTCTCAGCTTCTTGAGCACAGGTAATTTATTTTGCCTTTGAATTACCAGTAGTTATTGCAGCACCTGGTACAATGCAAGTTTTGGGAGGGGAGAAATCATAAATAAATAAACAAATTAATTAATGTTGAATAAAACATGAATAAATAAATTGGCTTATCAGCAATTTACAAATACCCTTGTTTTTATAAACTGTCTTTTTAAAAATTGATTATAGAATTTACCATGAAATCACTGTCCTTTAGTTTCTAGAATCTATTCTCTCACTTTCTTTGTTTTTATTTTTGGAAAGCAAGACATTCTTATTTCTTGACTCCTGGAGTGCTGTATCCTGTTTTCATCAACCCCATTACTCCAAGGAAGTGGTCTTTTTTCTTTCTTGGATCTCCTCTATATGTCAACTTAGATTAAATAATATATCCAAATTTCATATGAGTTTGAAAATTATCATTCAGGCAAGTTAGAAGTTAACAACTCTCCTTTTGGCAGTGTTAGAATTCAAAACTTAGAAGACGCCTATCACTCAAAGATTACACCTCTCTGCCTGCTTTGCATGTTTTTTGACAAACTTATCTATTTTTCTCTTTTTGCATAGGTGATCTATAGCATGCACTGATGACAAAATTGTTTTTGCTTTTTTCTCAATTCATCTTAACATCAAATGCTTTCTAACATAATTTCTCCTCTGGTAAGTAGATTTTCTTTCATAAGCACATTTAAAAAATTAGTTTATATTTTAGTATTATATATATTTAGCATTTATTTAGTATTATACATATCATCTTTTATACAAACTGTTTCCTTTTAGTAATTTATATCCTTCTATGGCAAAATTCAATTCATAGATTTTATTCAAAAGAGCATTTCAAATTTTAAAATGCTAAATAAATATTATCATTCTTATCAATGAGGGCAAATTTATTTCCTTAAGTTAGTAGCTTAAATCTCATCTACTTGTTGCCTGAATTTGTGACATTTACACACACATATATATTTTTCGCCATGGGTTTTACTTATTCCTTGGATTTTTTCTCCTATGATTTTCTGGGGTTTTTTGGTTTTGTTTTATTTTTTGTTACTCATCTTACTTCATCATAGCTAATCCTTTGAGTCATGTCTAACTTTTCTTGACTCCCTTGAGGGTTTCCTTGGCAAAGATAGTGGGAAGATTTTTTGTTTCCTTCTCCAACTCATTTTGCATATGGGAAACTGAGGCATACATGGTTAAATGACTTAGAGTCATATAACTTGTACAAGTCTGAGACCAGATTTGAAGTCAAGAAAATGATTCTTCCTGACTCCATATCAGTGCTCTATGCATCATACCACTGCCTCCCTCTTTTTATCTTATCTAATTTCATATATTTGTACATAAACTCTGCTATATTGACAATTTTCTCCTTATCTCTTTTATTGGATTTTCAAGATAACGAATATGTCCTTAACAGTAATCTATCATTAAGGAATCCCTTGCATTCTCAAGAATTACCATTTTAGGGGTGGCTAGGTGGCACAGTGGAAAGAGCATCAGCCCTGGAGTCAGGAGTACTTGAGTTCAAATCTGTACTCAGACACTTAATACTTACCTAGTTGTGTGGCCTTAAGCAAGTCACTTTACTTTGCTTTGCAAAAATCTAAAAAAAAAGAATTAATATTCCGTCTAATATTTTATATCCCAAATCTATACATTTTTCCCCTTCTATGTTCCTTACCAGGCAGCAGTAAATAAAATATATTACTTGTCATGTGGTCTTCAGTTTCTTATCCAATAGTACTTAGTCTTTTACAGGGCTTTTCAATTTACTTCTGGTAGAGTCTTTTGTGCCCATAAGAATCACCAGAAGTAGTTACTATTTTTATATTTTGAGAAATTACTTATAGTAACGTAGATTCAATTCCTGAGCAGGACCTACTGTCTTTTTATTGATAGTGTCTGTAAAGAAAGAATTACCTTATTATCTCTGAGCAGAGAGTCACCAACAAACCTCTGACATTAATTAAACATTCTCACCTTGATACCTTCTAAGGGTCTATGGATTTATTATTTCTGAGAAAAGAAGCAGCACATTATTCATTTTTTTCTTAAAGATTTGATTTATTTTGAGTTTTACAATTTTCCCCCTAAAATTACTTCCCCCCACACACCCCACAGAAGGCAATTTGCCAGGCTTTACATTGTTTCCATAGTATACATTGATACAAATTGAATGTGATGAGAGAGAAATCAGATCTTTAAGGAAACATAAAGTATAAAAGATAACAAGAACAGGCAATTAGATATCAGCTGTTTTTGTAAATTTAAGTTAATAGCCCTTGGTCTTTGGTCAAACTCCACAATTCTTTCTCTGGATACAGATGGTATTCTCCATTGCAGAAAGCCCCAAATTGTCCCTGATTGTTGCACTGATGGAATGAGAGAGTACATCAGGGTCGATCATTGCCCTCATGTTGCTATTTAGGGTGTACAGTGTTCTTCTGGTTCTGCTCATCTCACTCAGCATCAGTTCATGCAGATCCCTCCAGGCTTCCCACCTCTCCTGTTTTCTAATAGAACAATAGTGCTCAATGACATATATAAACCACAGTTTGCTAAGCCATTCCCCAATTGAAGGACATTTACTTGATTTCCAATTCTTTGCCACAACAAACAGGGCTGCTATGAATATTTTTGTACAAGTGATGTTTTTACCCCTTTTTATCATCTCTTCAAGGTATAGACCCAGTAGTGTCATTGTTGGATCAAATGGTATGCACATTTTTGTTCCCCTTTGGTCGTAGTTCCAAATTGCTCTCCAGAAAGGTTGGAAGAGTTCACAAATCTACCACCAATGTAATAATGTCCAAGATTTCCCACAACCTTTCTAACCACGATAATTATCCTTTCTGGTAATACTGGCTAGTCTGAGAGGTATGAGGTGGTACCTCAGAGAAGCTTTAATTTGCATTTCTCTAATAAATAGTGATGTAGAGCAGTTTTTCATATGACTATGGATTGCTTTGATCTCATCTATAAATTGCCTTTGCATAACCTTTGAACATTTGTCAATTGGAGAAAGGCT
This sequence comes from Macrotis lagotis, assembly GCF_037893015.1. Classification (NCBI taxonomy): domain Eukaryota; kingdom Metazoa; phylum Chordata; class Mammalia; order Peramelemorphia; family Peramelidae; genus Macrotis; species Macrotis lagotis. Next base: position 166,077,920 of record NC_133658.1, on the reverse strand, counting down.
TGTTTTTTTAAAAAATTTGACTCAGTTCTCTGTATATTTTAGAAATGAGTCCTTTGTCAAAAACATTAGTTGGAAAGATTGTTTCTCAGTTTACTACATTTCTTTTGATCTTGGTTACAGTCATTTTGTCTGTTCAAAAGCTTTTTAATTTAATGTAATCAAAATCATCTAGTTTGTTTTTAGTGATGTTCTCCATCTCTTCCTTAGTTATAACCTGCTTCCCTTTCCATAGATCTGACAGGAAAACTAGTCCTAGATCTTCCTAATTTGCTTATAGTATTGTTTTTTTTATGTCTAAGTCCTTGTATCCATTTGTTTCTTCTCTTGGTATAGGGTGTGAGGTGTTGGTCTAATCTAAGTTTCTTCTGTACTAACTTCCAATTTTTCAAGCAGTTTTTATCAAAGAGAGAGAGTTTTTATCCTATTAGCTGGACTGTTTGGGTTTGTCAAACATCAGATTACTATAATTGTTTCCTGCTTATTGCACTGAGTCTATTCCACTGGTCCACCACTCTATTTCTTAGCCAATAACAGTCAGTGTTGATGACTGATGCTTTATGATAAAATTTTAGATTAAGTAGTTCTAAGCCACCTTCTCTTGCACTTTTATCATTAAATCCCTGGAAATTATTGACTTTTTATTTCTCCATATAAATTTATTTACAAGCTTTTCTAACTAAAAGTAAATTTTTGGAATTTAGATTGGTAGGTCACATAGTCTAGTTTTGGGGGAATTGTCATTTTTATTATATTTGTTCAACCTAGCCTTGAGCAGTTGATGTTTTCCCAGTTATTTAAATCTGATTTAATTTGTGTGAGAAGTGTTTTGTAATTGTTTTCAAAAAGTTTCTGAGTCTGCCTTGGCAAATAGACTCCCAGGTATTTTATGTTGTCTGAGGTTACTTTGAATGGGATTTCTCTTTCTAAAACTTCCTGCTGCATCTTCCTAGTCACATATAGAAAAGTTGAGAATTTATTAGGGTTTATTTTATATCCTGCAACTTTGCTAAAATTGCTAATTGTTTCCAGGAGTTTTTTAGATGATTTCTTTGGATTCTTTATATAAACCATCATGTCATCTGAAAAAGAGTGAGAGTTTTATCTCTTCCTTCCCAATTCTAATTCATTCAATTTCTTTTTCTTCTCTAATTGCTGAAGCTAGCATTTCTAATATGATATTGAATAGTAGTGCTGATAATAAGCTTCCTTGTTTCACCCCTAATCTTATTGGGAATGCCTCTAGCCTCTTCCCATTGAATATAATGCTTACTGAGGGTTTCAGATGGATCCTGCTTATTATTCTAAGAAATAGCCCAAAATGGGTGCTGTATTTGGTCAAAAGCTTTTTCAACATCTATTAATATAATCATATAATTTCTGACAGTTTTGTTGTTGATATAATTAATTATACTAACAATTTTCCTAATATTGAACCAACCCTGCATTCCTGGGATAAATCCTACTTGGTCAAAATGTATTTTCCTAGTGGTAACTTGTTGTAATCATTTTGCTAAGATTTTTATTTAAGATTTTAGCATCTATATTCTTCAGGGAGATAGGTCTATAATTTTCCTTCTCTGTTTTAACTCTTCCTGGTTTAGGTATCAGCACCATATTGGTGTCATAGAAAGAGTTAGACAGAATTCTGTCTTCCCCTATTTTTCCAAAGAGTTTATATAGAATTGGAGCCAATTTTTCCTTAAATGTTTTTTTAGAATTAAATTGTGAATGCATCAGACCCTGGAGATTTTTGTTTAGGGGGTTCAATGATGGCTTGTTGAGTTTCTTTTTTCTGAGATAGGGTTCTTTAGGTATTTAATCTCTTCATTTAACCTGCGCACCTTTTTTGGTAGATATTCACTAATTTCACTTAGAACATGAAATTTCTTAGCATAGAGTTGGGCAAAATAATTCCAAATTTTTACTTTAATTTCTTCTTCATTGGTGTTGAGTGTACCTTTTTCATTTATGATACTAGCAATTGTTTTCTTATTTCTTTATTTAATCAAATATACCAGAGGTTTATCAATTTTATTGTTTTTTTCATAAAAACAAATCTTGGTTTTATTTATTGAATCAATAGTATTTTTGTTTTTGATTTTATTAATTTCTCTTTAATTTTTAGAATATCTAATTTGTTATTTAATTGGGGGGTTTTAATTTGTTCTTTCACTAAATTATAATTGCATATTTAATTCATTGATTTCCTCTTTCTCTAATTAATTAATGTAAATATTTAAAGATATATCTCCTGACAACCACTTAGAGTGAATCCCATAGGTTTTGGTATGTCATTTCATTGTTGTAATTATCTAGGATAAAATAACTAATTCTCTCTATAAATTGTTTTTTGTTTTTTGATCCACTCATTCTTTAAGATGAGGTTATTCAATTTCCAATTAGTTCTGGGTCTACATCTCCCTTGCCCAATATTGCATATAATTTTATTGCATTGTGATCTGAGAAAGATGTATTCACTATTTCTGCCTTTCTGCAGTTGATCATTAGGTTTTTATGCTCTAATGCATGGTCAATTTATTTATAAGTGCCATATACTTCAGAGAAAAAGGTATATTCCTTTCTATCCTCATTCAATTTCCTCTATAACTCTATCATATCTAGTTTTTCTAACAATTTATTTACCTCCTTAACTTCTTTCTTGTTTATTTTACAATTCGATTTATCTAAATCTGAGAGCAGGAGGTTGAGTTCTCCCACTAGCAGAGTTTTGCTTTCTATGTCTTCCTGTAGTTCTTTCAGCTTCGCCTCTAAGAATTTGGATGCTATCCCATTGGGTTCATATATATTCAATATTGAAATCACTTTATTATCCATGGTATCTTTTAGGAAGATATAGTTTCCTTCCCTATTCCTATTAATGCTATGTATTTTTTGCAGCTGCTTTGTCTGAGACAAGGATTGCTGTTCCTGCTTTTTTTTTAACTTCTGTTGAAGCAAAATATATTTTCCTCCAACCTTTTACCTTTACTCTATATGTATCTCACTGCTTCAAATGAGTTTCTTGTAAGAAGCATATTGTAGGATTCTGTTTTTTTATCCATTCTGCTATTCAATTATGTTTTAAGGGGCAGTTCATCCCATTCACATTCAAAATGATAATTACTAACTTTTTATTCCCCTCCATTCTATCTTCCCTCTGTTTGCATTCCCCCCCTTTCCCCTCTTTTTCCATATTCCCCAGTATTTTGTTTCTGAATACCACTTCCTTCAGTGTATTTGCCCTCCTATCCACCCCTCCCCTTTCTTTCCCCTTTCACTTTTTCCCTTTTCCCTTCTTTTCCTTCTGTTAGTCCATTTGCTCCCCCCTCCCTATTTCCATCTACCCCAACTTTTAACCTGTTAATGCTAGAAAGTTAAGAAGTTTTTTAAGTTAACTGAGTGTGTGTGTAAATTAATTTTAAGCCAAGTCTGATGAGAGGAAGATTCAGGTGTTTCTCATCTTCTCCTTTCTTCTCCTCTATTACCATATGCCTTTTGTACCTCTTAATGTAATGAGATTTACCCCTATTCAATCCCTTCCCTCCTCCCTCCTCCAATCTCTTTGTTGACCCCCTTTCTAAGGATGAAGTATTTTTAAATCATTCTGTGTCATAGAAAATTCTGAGTATCCATCACTTCTAGCTAAGTATACTCTTTCTAATAGAGTTACAATTCTTGAGAGTTATTAGAGTCTTTCTCCAAAGTAGGGTTATAGACAGTTTAATTCCATTGGATTGCAGTCTCAATGGATAGATAAGTATGAGTATTCATCACTTCTGGCTAGTATATTCTCTCTGTTAGAGTTACTATTCTCAAGAGTTTTGAGAAACTTTTCCCATACCATACTGTGATATAGCCAATTTCATCTTATTGGATAGCATTTTTTCTTTACCCCCCCCTTTTCACATGTCTCTTGAACCTCCTGTTTGATGTACAAATTTTCTATTTAACTCTGATCTTTTCATCAGGAATTTCTGGAATATTTCCATTTCCTTAAATGTTCATCTTTTCATCTGAAGAAAGAAGGCTCAGCTTTGCAGGATAGTGGATTCTTGACTGAATTCCAAGCTCCCTTGCTCTTTGGGATATCTCATTCCAGTCCCTTTGACCCCTTAATGTTGAGGCAGCCAGGTCCTGCATAATCATTACTGTGGCTCCTTGGTATTTAAAATGTTCCTTTCTGGCTGCTTGCAGGGTTTTCTTTTTTAATATGATAGCTCTGGAATTTGACCACAATATAACTCAGTGTTTTCATGTTAGGATCTCATTCTGGGGGGGATTGATGTATTCTTTCAATAACTGTTTTGCATTCTGGTTCCATGATATCAAGGCAATTTTCCATCACTAATCCTATAATATTAAGTCCAGCTCTTTCTCTCTTCAATATTTTCAGGAAGACCAATAAATCTCTTTTTTCCTTCCTCGATCTATTCTCAAGGTCAGTGGTTTTGCTGAAGAGGTATTTTATATTTTTTATATTTTTTCTATTTTTTTGTTTTGTTTAACAGGCTTTTGCTGTCTCATGAAGTCATTAGCTTCTGCAGACTCCATTCTTTTTTAAAGAGGAGTTTTCTTCATTTACTTTTTGCAAGTCCTTTTCCAACTGGTCAATTCTATTTTTGAAAGAGCTTTCCATTTGACCAAATGAGGGTTTTTTTTTTTTTTTTGGTTTGTTTGTTTAGTTTTTAGTAGGAAGGGGTGCTGTATTTTGTCAAAGCCTTTTTCAGTATCTATTGCTATAATCATATGATTTCTGATAGGTTTCTTATTGATAAAGTTAATTATATTAAGTTTTTCTAATATTGAAATGACTGCATTTCAGGGATAAATTATACTTGATCATAGTCTATTATCATAGTGATAACTTGTTGTAATCATTTTGCTAAGATTTTATTTAAGGTTTTTGGATCTATATTCATCATGGAAACAGGTCTATAAATTTATATCTCTGTGTTGACACTTCCTGATTTAGGTAGCAACACCATATCGATCTCATAGAAAGAATTAGGCAGAGTTCCATCCTCACCTATTTTTCCAAAGAGTTTACATAGAATTGGAACCAATTGTTCCTTAAATGTTTGATTGAATTCACTTGTGAATCCATCTGGTCCTGGAGATTTTAGTTTTAGGGAGTTCATTGATGACTTTTGGAATTTCATTTTCTGAGATAGTTATTTAGGCATTTAATTTCCCCATCATATAAACTGTGTAAGATGTTTTTGCAAATCTATTTTCACTTTCATTATCATCCATTTCACTTAGAATATCAAACTCATTGACATTTAGGTGGGCAAAATAATTCAATAATGCATTGTTGAATTTCTTTTTCTGGGATAGGTTATTTAGGTTTTAATTTCCTCTTCATTTAATCTGGCCAACTTATATATTTTTTTGTAAATATTCAGCCATGTCCCTTAGATTGTCAAATTTCTTGGCATAGAGTTGGGCAAAATAATTCCAAATTATTGCTTTAATTTCCTCCTCATTGGTGGTGAGTTCATATTTTTCCTTTATGATACTAGAAATTTGTTTTTCTTCTTTCATTTTTTAATCATATTGACCAGTAGTCTATCAATTTCATTGTTTTTTTCATAAAGCAAGTTCTTGGTTTTATTTATTAGTTCATAGTTTGCTTGCTTTTGATTTTATTAATTTCTCCTTTAGTTTTTAAAATTTCTAATATGATATTTAATTGGGGTATTTAATTTGTTCTATCTCTAATTTTTTAGTAGCAAATTTAGTTCTTTGATTTCTTCTTTCTTTAATTTATTCATGTAAGCATTTAAAGATATAATATATCCCCTGACAGCCTCTTTGAGTGTATCACATAGGTTTTGGTATGTTGTTTCATTTTTGTCATTATCTAAGATGAAATAATTAATTCTTTCTATAATTTGTTTCTTGATCCACTCATTCTTTAAAATGAGGTTATTTAGTTTCCAATTAGTTCTGGGTCTATATCTCCTTGGCCCAGTATTGCATATGACTTTTACTGCATTATAATATGAGAAACATATATTCAATACTTCTGCCTTTCTGAAGGTGATCATTAGGTTTTTGTGTCCAAGTACTGGGTCAATTTTTTGTAAGTTGCATTTACTGCAGAAAAAAATATATTCCTTTCTATTCCCATTCAGTTTCCTTTATAAGGATATTATGTCTAGGTTTTCTAACAATCTATTTAGCTCCTTAACTTCCTTCCTGTTTATTTTATGATTTGATTTATCTAAATCTGAGATCAGTAGGTTGAGGTCTCCCACTAGAAGAGATTTGCTTTCTATGTCTTCCTGTAGTTCTTTCAAATTCTCCTCTAAGAATGTGGATGCTTTACCATTGGATGCATACATATTTAGTAATGAAATTACTTTATTGTCTATGGTATCTTTTAGGAGGATATAGTTTCCTTCCTTATCTCTTTTAATGCAGTCTATTTTTGCCACTGCTTTGTCTGAGATAAGGATTGCTACCCCTGAATTTTTCACTTCTGCTGAAGTGAAAATTATTTTTCTCCAACCTTTTACCTTTAGTCTATATGTATCCCTCTGCTTCAAATTAGTTTCTTGTAATCAGCATATTGTAAGATTCTGGGTTTCAATCCACTCTGCTATTTGCTTATGTTTTAAGGGAGAGTTCATCTCATTCACATTCAAAGTTATAATTACTAACTCTTTATTACCCTCCAGGCTATCTTTCTTCTGCATATATTTTTTTCTCTTTTTGCCCTTTATTCCCTTTATTCTCCAGTGTTTTGTTTCTGAATAAAGATACCTTCTATGTGTTTGCCCTCTTATATCAAACCCCCTTACCTTTCTTTTCCCTTTCCCTTTTCCCCTTCCTTCTGTTAGTTCCCCTTTATCTCCTCCCTGTCCTCTCTCCCCTTTGCCCCCTTTAATGCTTGAAAGGTAAGATAAGTTTCTTAACTGAGTGTGTCTAAGTCAACTTTAAGCCCAGTCTGATGAGATAAAGATTCAGGTAGTTCTCACCTCCTCCCTTCTTCCCCTCAATTACAATAGGTCTTTTGTACCTCTTGATGAAATGAGATTTACCCCATTCAGTCTCCCTCCATCCTCCCTTCTCCTTACTGTACCCCCTTTTAAGGAGATATTGTTTTTGAATCATTCTACCTGAGTCACAGAAATGTTATGAGTGTCCATCACTTCTGGTAATTATATTCTCTCTAATAGAGTTATAATTTTCAAGAGTTATGAAACTATTTCTTCCAAGTGGGTATATAGCTAGTTTCATCTTATTGGATCACAGGTTTTTTTCTTTACTTTTTTTTAACCTTTTCATGTGTCTCTTGAACCTCCTGTTTGATATCCAAATTTTCTATTTAGATCTGACCTTTTTTTTTTTTAGGTTTTTGCAAGGCAAATGGGGTTAAGTGGCTTGCCCGAGGCCACACAGCTAGGTAATTATTAAGTGTCTAAGACCAGATTTGAACCCAGGTACTCCTGACTCCAAGGCCTGTGCTTTATCCACTACACCACCTAGCCTCCCCTGATATGGCCTTTTCCTCATGAAATATTGTAAGTCTCCCATTTCATTAAATGTCCATCTTTTCCTCTGGAAGAGAAGGCTCAGTTTTGCCTGGTAGTGGATGCTTTGCTGTATTCCAAGCTCTGTCGTTCTTCTGAATATCTCATTCCAAGCCCTTTGATCTCTTAATGTTGCTAGGACCAAGTCCTACTTAATCCTTATTGTGGCTCCTTAGCATTTTTTTTTTCTTTCTGCTTGCAGGATTTTTCCTTTTATCTGATAGCTCCAGAATTTGACCACAATCATTTCTTGGTGTTTTCATTTTAGGATCTCTTTCCAGAAGGGATCAATGTATTATTTCAATACCTATTTTGCCCTCTGGTTCCATGATATCAGTACAATTTTCCATCACTAAATCCTGTAATATTAAGTCCAGGATTTTTTTCTCTTCATTGTTTTTCTGGAAGGACTATAATTCTCAGGTTCTTCCATCTTGATCTGTTCTCTAGGTCAGTGGTTTTTGCTGATGGTGTATTTTACATTTTCTTCTATTTTTTCAATTTTTCAGTTTTGTTTAACACAATATATGTATGTCATGGAACACTATTTCTATTAAAAACTAGGATGGATGGGAATTCAGGGATGCCTGGAGGGATTTTCATGAACTGACACTGAGTGAGATGAGCAGAACCTAAAAAACATTGTATACCCTAATAGCAACATGGGGGTGATGATCAACCTTGATGAAATTGCTCATCTCATCAGTGTAACAATAAAGGACAATTTTGGACTATCTGTGATGGAGAATACCATCTGTATCCAGAGATAGAACTGTGGAGTTTGAACAAAAACAAAAGACTATTACCTTCAATTAAAAAAAGAAAGATATCTTATTATGTAATTTTATTATCTCATGCCTTTTTTTCTTTAAGGATATTATTTCTCTCTCATTGCATTCAACTTTAGATCAATGACTACATGGAAACAATGTAAATACTAACAGGCTCCCTTTTGTGGGTTGTATGGCTATTGAAAATTGTCAAACTCAAAATAAATACAATCCTTCTAAAATATAAAAAATTAACAGTAACAGCAACAATAAAACAACAATTATATGAGCAAAATAAAATTCTCTGTCATAGTAGGTCTTTGCCACCAAATGAAAAACAATTGAGGTAGCTAGGTGGTGCAATGGATAGAGTAGCGGTCCTATAGTCAGTGGACCCAAGTTCAAATCTGACCTCAGACACTTAGAAATTACTTCCCCATGTGATCTTCAGCAAGTCACTTAACCTCAATCTCTTGCAAAAACTAAAACACAAAAAGGAACCTCACAAACACTCAATACATCCTTGTCTTAAAGATGGTACAGTTTCCTGGATAAATCAAGGATTGAGTAATATATTTGTAAAAGTTGCTTAGTAAGGTGCCCAGCATAAGGTTTGTGCTATATTAATGCTTATTTCTTCTGTAACCACTCCTTTTCCTCAAGGTTCATTACAACTGTAGTAATTTATTCAGTAGTTTCTTACTGAAGCTATTCCTTCATCATTTCTCCCACAACTCTTTAGTTACCTAGCAACTTGTCCAGTAACAGATTCTCCAGATTAAAAAAAGTTTATCATTTCATTATCTAGTCAGGATCACAAAACCTGGTGTCCATTCACCCTGTCATCCCAAGATAATACCTCCCATTTGCTCAGAAGCTGACAAAGGACACCAACTAAATCTGCAGTTTGCTCAGGTGAGCACTAGGATGAATTTATGCTGTACAATATAAACTCCTTGAAAGCAGTCAACATCATACTTGGCATACTTGGTGCTCAGAATAAGTATTGAATTCATTATTCTTTTTTTTCCAAATAGATTAATGAAAGAGGCAAGGAATGATTATCCCCAAAATGTCTACTTTAAAAGGATCCTACTACCTCATATAGCATATCTAATCCAATAACCTCCTAAATAGTAATGGCAGCCTCTTGAATAAAATTCTTTAGGGTAATACTTAAAACTGTTGCTCAAAGTAACAATGCATGCAATCCAATAGAACTTTGAAGAATTCAAATAAAAGTCAGTGGAAAAAAGCTGCTTGAAAAATAGGAAAAATATTATCTAGCTGATCCTTTACTCTTCTGTTTCAAAACTAACCTGGTAAAGGCAGCCAAGAGTTGCTGTCCTGTAATCTATATTTAGCTTTCTGGTTGACTGGGTCTTCCATGTTTCCCTAAAAGTCAGAATGAATTAAAATGCTGACTTCCTCACTGACTATGGAAGTCTGTACAAACCCCAGAAAATTGATTTTTCCAGACCTGCATTGCTTGGCTTAAAAGCCAGACAGAATTTTTATTGAATCTGGCCCTAAGTGATTAGATTTTGACCTTAGCAGTGGGTCTAGTAGATTCAATAATGATTGTTTTTCATTTTTTGATTTCTGCTGTTTTAGTTGACCTTAACAGTGTGACCAGTAAGTCCAACCAGTTTTTTGGAGGGGGAGGAGGTTTGCTCTGTTTTTGCTAGCTCTTCTGTTGGCAATAATTCTGAGTTAAGACATAGATTTATGTTCAAGGATCAGATGTATCATATATAATATATGAAATGGGTATACACTTCCACTTATTGGCTGTTTGTATTTGCCAGTAGTCCCTATAATTGGAAGAATGTATTTCCTTACAGTTATGAAAAGAGCAATAAAAAAGAAATTAGAAAAAGCATATGAGTCTAAAATGAGATTGAGACTACTGATATTTTATACAAATACAATACAGATTTTTCCATAAAAGTCACTCAGTTGAACTGCACACTGAGCAAAGCAAATTCAAGTTTGAAAATCAAGTACAAATGAATATATAGTCTATCTCCATTTGTATTTGATATTGTACATTATAAGTACTAGATCCCTGAAATAGATCCCTGGAAGCACATCTCTTTAAAATTTCTTCTATGATAATAACAATTCAGACTTTAAGAATTCAAGTTGATTTAATTTTTTTAGTAAAATGCCAAAGCTATTTCTCACTTTTGAGAATTTTATGTTATAGAAAAATCAATCTAGAAATTATAGGCCTTTTCAAACTAAGTACTAAAATATTTTTTTTTAGTTTTTGCAAGGCAATGGGGTTACATGGCTTGCCCAAGGCCACACAGCTAGGTAATTATTAAGTGTCTGAGGTTGGATTTGAACTCAGGTCCTCCTGACTCCAACGCTAGTGCTTTATCCATTACACCATCTAGCCACCTCCAAGTACTCAAATATTAAGGAATCATTAAACTTTGGGTCTAGATCTAGGTATAAAAACATGTTTGGGTAAGTTAAAGGTATTTCCTTTGAGGAGATACTGATGATGATGATGTTGATGAAGAAGAAGAAGAATAGACTTAGAACATGTCAGAAGGAAAACCCTTATGATTTTTACAAAGCAAAGGAATCATAACCACAAGGAAGTTGGAAAAATTAACACTTAAAAAAAAAGGATAAAAGAAAATTAGTACACATACTCAAAACACATAATTGATAAATGTTCTAAAAATTTATTGAAATATTTGAAAAAGCAAACATTTCTTCATCAACCAACAGAAAAGGTTAACTCAGTATGCACTGCTGGATTTTCCCAATGGAACTGGAAATGGTTTATCTTCAGATGCAGTCTGTAAACTATGTGACATCCAAAAATGGAATAAATAAACCTTCCATGTCTAGCATTCACTTATACTCTATCAGTAATATGATGACAGGAAAGTTACAAACAAAAGACAGAATCATGTAGATTCAATAATAAACAGAAAATATTTATGATAATCATTCTGGGTTGAGTAATGGACACTTGAAATTACAGTTTATCTTTAAATAATAAATCCTTAATGAGAATGATTTTATCAATTAAGTCAAAGTACACAAATATGTTATAGAAATAGTGCAGCATATAATTAATAATATATATATATATATATATATATAAAAATTTGACATCTATCAGATACCAAGAAAGACACAAATATCCTTTATATATCAGAAGTTTGTTTCATTGTCTTTCATAAAGACATAACATACTCATAAACTGCAAAATCAGAGCCCAAACTGTTCTTGAGAATTCAACAAGTAAGCTATACTCAAACTATTATGCTTCCACAAATTAATGTGTTTTGTGGTTTTGTGGACCAGACTGACTCAGGCCAATCTTCTGGCATTTTGCCCTAATACTGGATACTAGATTGAAGAAAGGCATTCATAGGCCATTAAGACTTAATAAAGTGTTTGCTTCTTCAAAGCATAGAAAGGATATTCAATAAGGATGTATCACTTTAGCTCTATATTTAAACAGGGTAGAAAGATTACCTCCATCAAGTGAAGTCCCTGAATATAAAGGGCTTCATTTTTATGCCTTTTGATGAACAGTGTTTAGAATAGTCTGAGGCCACCAAAAAGCTTAAGATTCAGCTCACTGGATCAATTAAATCTGAAATAGTTTCCTTCCCTTTTGGGGAAAAGAATTAGCCTAAGCTACATGGACAGTGGGATAGGAGAGGGTCCTGATGGTTTTGGACTGGAAATGACAATGATCTTAGCTTTCTATCTTGATTTAGAAGAAGAAAATAAAGCCACATGGGAAGGGAATAAGAGGAGGTACATATCCTGCGCATTGCTAAATATTATTTCAGAGAACTTATTACAAAAAATATACTGCACATACTCATAGTTCTATTTGATTATAAAAGTAATTATTTTTATGTTGTTTTTCAATCTTTGAGTCTTATTTGACTCTTCATCATCCTATGAACTGGCAGGAACTTCTGTCCTCCACTGTCTCCTGAGGTCATGTTCTGGTATTTTGAGAGTGTTAATGGGAATTTTTTTGGCAAAGATAGTTGAATGGTAGGTCATTTCTTCTCCTTTTGAAAACTCAGGGTCACTTTTGTACTGTGTAAAAGACATCAGAGGAATGCTCCAATGAATAAATTTTCTGTCTCAGTAACCATTTATATTATACTTGAAAATGAATACTGTATCTCTATAGCTTTATTTCTCTTTTCCCTACATGTTCCTTTTCACTAATTGATACATAGCATTATCTAGAATTTTAAAGTTTTCAAAGTATTTTAACATATCTCATTTAATCATCATAACTCATAACTTCACTAAACAGAGATGTGATGGTATACATTTAATAACTGATTCTCAGAAAAAGTGTGCATAAGACAGCTTTAAGTTTAATCTGTATTATTAACAATTTCTTTATCACTCTCTTAAGTCTAGGCAATCAATAAAATAATAGACCAAACCCAATTCATAGTATTTACTGATTTCTGAAGTATGAATGCTGAAAATTTAACAACAGTTTCACCTGATTCTAGTACAAACCTGCTACCATGCTATCATGATTCTTATTTTACAGAGAAGAATGAGATCAAAGATGCCTACCCACAATTATACAACTAATAAAATATTTAAGGTAGAATTTGATCTCAGGCTTCCCTGTCAACAAATATGACTCTCTATCCATTGCACTTAATTAAAGGCTTTAGGTCTTAATTTATTACTGGAGTCATATTTATGGCAGAGGAAGGGAGATACAGTTTACCAGTAACCTTGCAAAAAGGGTGAAATAGCAATTGTAAAAGAATTCTTAAATCACTAGATTAGACTATACAATATATAATATTTTAATAACATTTTACCATACTAAATTAAACTGGCAAACATCTCCATTACTTGTATTTATCTACTTGCATATTTAATATATTTTCCATGAATAATATTTGTACTTGTTCTAATCATTTTCTTAATTGAGATTTTGTTTTATCACAATTCCTTAAAGGAGTCACATGTGACATTTTGAGGATTGACTTGTGGCTTCAGCCTCAAAAGGGCCACTCTGTATTGTTAATTTCTTTCATTTGAGTCAAGCTACCTCCCTTTTCCTACTGGTCCAATGTCTTTCCTAATTCAAGTTCTCAGAATCAAGTGGGAGAGCCATAGTCTTCTGAGATAGAACATTGAATTGCTTGAAAATGTATCCACACTGAGAAGGTATTAGCTCTGACTAATGAGCTGGTTCTTCATCTCTATAGGCAAAGGTAAATACAACAGAGTTATTGGTCCAACTGTCAGGAAAGATGGCTGTCACTAGGAATCTGGGGAGGTGAACTACAATATATGCATGGTCTTTTGGCAGGCTACAATGTTTCTGAGTTTCCTTAGAAATAGAGTGCTTAGCATCTGGAGAGGCTTAACTTTCCCTTAAAATTATTTTGAGTACTTTAATGGATAGGAAGTTCCTTCTCATTTTCTCTCCTTTGGGAAACCTAGACTTACACACAGATTTTTCTCTCAATCTTGAGTGAGAGATATACAGTCTAAACCAATTCTTTTCTTAAATAATAAAAATCATCAATTTCAAAGTACCTGTTTTCTGTCATAGACAAAGACATTGATGGAGTTAAATTATTTGTTCTCTCCTTTACAACATTCTGAAAGAATTGAGATTCATACATTTTTGTGAAAATTTGCTAGGAAATTAGAAATTGAATGCTGTAGTTTCATTTTCTGTTGTATGAGCTTTTCGTTTTAAGTTGTAGCTCTTATTCCTTTTAATTTTGAGTTTAAATATACATGAAAATGCATATATACATATAATTATAATATATCAGAAGTTTTTTACAATTTATTTTAATAAATATTTTATTTATATTTTCAACTACACACAATGGTAATTTTTACCATTTTTTAAATATTTTTTGCAAGGCTTTGAGTTTTATGATTTTTCTCCCTCCCTCCCTCCCTTCCCTTCCTGCTTCTCCAGACAGAAAACAATGTGATATAGTTTTTACATTTGTAACCAATGGTAACATGGATGGAAATTAAACATTTGTGAGAGAAGAATCAGATCCAAATGGAAGAAAGAAAACATTAGGTATAATAAAATTATATAATACATGACAACTTTAAAAAAAGTGATAGTAATAATTAGCTTTCATTTTCCTTTAAACTCCACATTCCTTCTCTGGATATAGATGGTATTTTTCTATCAAATATTTTAAAATTGCCTTCTTACCACTGAAATGAACTCATGATCAATCATCACCCCATGTTGTTAGCCTGTATAATGTTCTGGTACTGCTCAGCATCAGTTCATACAAGTCTTTCCAGGCTTTTCTGAAATCCCATCCCTCATGATTTCTTATGGAAAAATAATGGTCCATCACATACATATACCACAATTTGTTTAGCAGTTCTCTAATTGATGGCCATTTCCTCCATTCCCAATTTTTATCACTACAAAAAGAACTTCTATAAATATTTTTATATGTGTGGATTTTTTACCCTTTTTCTGATCTCTGCAAGATACAGACTAGTATTGCTGGATCAAAGGGCATACACAGTTTTATAGCCCTTTGGGCATAATTCCAAATTGCTCTTCAGAAATTATGAATAAGTTCACAACTACACCAAAAAGGCATTAGCATCCCTGTTTCCCACATCCCCTCCAAAGTTGATCATTATTATTTCTAGTCATATTGGCCAATCTGAGAGGCACGAAGTGAGAGATTGAGAGATGTTTAATTGGCAGTTATCTAATAATGACTTAGTGCAATTTTTCATGTGACTTTAGATAACTTTGATTTATTTGTCTGAAAATTGTCTTTCCATATCCTCTGACTTGAGGAATTTACAATTTATTTTCAAAACTGTCTACAAACTAGTGTTTAACAATTCATGTTTCTCAGAAGCATAGAGTTGTACTTGAGGACAGAGACAAAAGTATTAAATGATTTTATATACATAAATGCATGCATATATAAACATATTATATATACATATATATATATATATATATATATATATGATTCTGCATTATATCCTGTCACCTGGTATTGCTTCCATAGTACAATAATGGTCAAAACAATGACAGTTAATATTTATCAATAGCTTTAAGGTTTATAAATTTCTTTGTAAGTATTATCTCATTTTATACTCAAGAACTCAGGAAGGTAGGTGCTATTATTATCCTTTTTCAACACAGGAAAGTGGCTGAGAGATTTGATGGTTTTTTTATAGGGTCATTTAACTAGTGAACCTTAACTAGAACCTTTCTTGCTGTCTGTAATGGATATCATATATCATGTTTATATATACAACATATATATACATATATATATATGTATATATATGTATATATATATATGTTGTCCCTTTCTCTCACTCCACCAGAGTCTGTGCTGTTTGAGAGCAAGAGTTATCTCATTTTGTTTCTATTGATATTCACAAAACTTAGCACTTAAAAATTCTTTCCCTTTTTTTGCATTATCCTTCCCTTTGTCTTTCTTTCAAAAAATCTGGTTATCAGGGGCAGCTCGGTGGCGAAGTGGATAGAGCACTGGCCTTGGAGTCGGAGTACCTGGGTTCAAATCTGATCTCAGACACTTAGTAATGACCTAGCCATGTGGCCATGGGCAAGCCACTTAACCCCATTGCCTTGAAATAATCTAAAAAAAATCTGGTTATCAAGGAAAAGTTAGGATCATTAACTAAAATAAGAGTAAGTCGTGGGTATTGAAAAAAAATTGAGCAAAGAAATAAGCTCAATAGCCAAGGGAAAGAAAGAATTGTATGACCATAAAAACTATTATTGAGACAAAGGAAATAGTATAGGATGCCATGAAATGAAGGATTGCAAAGGTGCCTGATGAGGCACATAGGACACAAAGTACTAAAAACTCACAAGTTGTTAAAAAAAATAAAATTGGAATCTGTTGGGTTGAACAGGAGAATGAATTGTAGAGTGAAAATAATACTAGCAAGTGTTTATATAGCCAGGGACTATATCAAGTGTTTTACAACTATCATCTTATCTTTACAACATCCCTGGAAGGTAGATGCTATTATTCCCACTTTACAATTGAGGAAACTGAAGATAAAAGATCTGCCCAAGGCCACATATTTTAGTACATATCTGATCCTTGAATTGAGCTGAGGTTTGTCCTGACTCTAGTACTAGGGTTCTATCTACCATGCCACCCAGTTAAACACTAACATGTTTAGGAAATTTACTCTTCTACTATAGGCAAGTAAATAATATCTACATTCCAAGGAAGAACAGTCTCTCTCCTAAGGGAAAAGTGAAGTGATTCAAGGATTCATTCTCCAAACTGTGGGTTAGTTATCAGGGGAAATGATTAAAAATTAAACTCAACAAAAAAGAAAAAAAGAATGGGGGAGATAGAACCATTTTCATGTACTTGGAGACCACAAAAAGAGGCAGGAGAGGAAAATAAGTAATATAAAAATTATTTTGTCAATTCAAAACTAAAACAAGAAATGCTATGTTCTTTTTCAAGAATAAGGTGCTGACTTCCAGCCAACATGGAGGAGAGAAGACAGGTACAGTTCTAATATCCCCTGATCTTTTCCCATATATGATATGAAACAAACCTATTAACAGAAATCTGATCAACAAAACCGAAAAAGAAAAGCCAGGAGAAAGAACATCTTCCTCAGGATTTGCCTTCCACAGTTCAGGGTGAGTTCAGGTACAGAGGGCAGATCAGCCCTGTCAACCTGATTAGTGGCAGGGTTGGAGCCTGGGAGCCTGAGGGCCTGAGAACTGGACCTGCTTGATCAGCAGAGGGGCTAGATTCTGCTCAACCATGGGGACTTGGGTCAAGTAGGGAATAGAGGCATTTTTGTTTGCGCTGACTATCTGAAGCTTGCTGACAAGGCTTTGGGGAGAGTTCTGGTGCAGGACTGCTGCAGACATCATGCCTGGGCTCCTCTGGTCAGGAGAGTCCATGCCTCCATTTTAGCTGAAGTCTCTTCCCAGAACAAACACAATTACAAACCTTCTGCCAAAATTAAATCAGATTTAAATAACTGGGCTAAAACCAAGTGCTCAAGAATAAGCTTAGCTATATAATAAAAATGACAATTCTACGTAAGTTAAAGTACTTAATAAGTGATCTATCAATCAAAATTCCAACAAAATTACTTTAATGAGTTAGAAAAAAATTTATGTAAATTCATATGGAGAAACAAAAAGTCAAGAATTTCCAGGAATTCAATGAAAAAAAGGGCAAAAGAAGATAGCTTAGACCTACCAGATTTAAAATTATATGATAAAGCATCAGTCATCAAAACTGTTTGGGATTGGCTAAGAAATAGAGTGGTGAATCAGTGGCATAACCAGTGCAAAAGAGATAGCAGGAAATGATTATAGTAACTGGCTGTTTGATAAACCCAAAGTGTCCATCTTTGGGGATCAAAACTCTCTCTTTTATAAAACTGTTGGGAAAATGGAATTTAGTTTAGCTGAAAGTTGGAATGCACCAACAACCCATGCCCTGTACCAAGAAAAGATCAAAATGGGTACAAGATTTAGACATAAAAGACTATATTATAAGCAAATTATGAGATCAATGAATAGTTTACCTAGCATATCTATGGAAAGGGAAGCAGTTTATGACCAAGGAAGAGATGGAGTACATCATTAAAAACAAACCAGATAATTTTGATTACATTAAATTAAAAATTTTCTCACAAAGGCACTAGTAACCAAGGTCAAAAGAAATGTATTAAACTGGGAAACAATTTTTACAACTAGTATTTCTAACAAAGGATTCATTTCTTTAATATACAGAGAACTGAGTCAAATTTATAAAATAAAACCAAGCCATTCCCCAATTGATAAATGGTCAAATGATATGCAAAGGCATTTTACAAATGAGGAAATCAAACTATCCATAGTTCTATGAAAAATTTCTCTAAATAACTAATTATTAGAAAAATGCAAATTAAAGTAACTCTCAGGTACCATCTCACACCTCTCAGACTGGCCAATATTACCAGAAAGGATAATGATCAATGTTGGAAGATATGTGGGAAATTTGTGACACTAATACATTGTTGATGGAGCTATGAACTTATTCAGCCTTTCTGTAGAGCAATTTGGAATTACACACAAAGGGCAGTAAAAATGTGCTTCCCCTTTGATCATACTACTACTACTAGGTCTATATCCCAAAGAGATCATTAAAAAGGGTAAAAGCTTTACTTGTACAAAATTATTCATAATAGCTTTGTTTGTGGTGGTAAAGGATTGGAAATTGAATGACTGTCCATCAATTGAGGAATAGCTGAACAAATTGTGGCATATGTATATTATGGAATACTATTGTTCTATTAGAAACCAGGGACTTTGAGAATTCAGAGAAGCCTGGAAGGGTTTGCATGAACTGATGCTGAGTGAGATGAACAGAACCAGAGGAAAATTGTACACCCTAACAGCAACATGGGCTTGATGAGCAACCTTAATAAACTTATTCATTCCATTAGTGCAACAATTAGACCAATTTGGGGATATATGCAGTGGAGAATACCATCTGTATGCAGAGAAAGAATTATGGACTTTGAACAAAGACTAAAGACTTTTTCCTTTAATTTTAAAAAATGTATGTTATCTTATATAATTTTGCTATCTCCTATTTTCTTTATCCTCAAGGGTATCACTTCTCTCAACACATTCAATTTAGCTCAGTATATAGCATGGAAACAATATAAAGACAATCAGACTGCCCTCTGGGAGGGGGAGGTTGGGGGTAGGGAAATGAGATTAAGGGAAATTTTGAAAAATTAAAAAAATGATAAATAAATACAAAAGAATGGCATTGAACTGCACTCAATGTGCCAGCAAATTTGGAAAATTCCACAGTGTCAATTGGTTAGTAAAGACCAGTATATTTCCCAATTCTAACGAAAAGAAATGTTAAGGAACATTCAAATTACTGAATAATTGTACTCATTTCTCAAAGTTTTGCTTAAGATTTTGTAACCTAGACTTCTGCAATATGTGAATTAAGAAATATTAGAAGTGAAGACTGGTTTTTGAACAGGTAGAGGAACTAAAGCTCGAATTGTCAACTTAGTTTATGGAAAAAGCAAGGGAGTTCCAGAAAGCAAAAATCATTTACTTTTGTTTAATTGTCTACACTAAAGCTTTTAACTATGTAGATAATGACAAAATGTGGCAAGTCCTCAAAAAGATATGAGTCTCAAATCACCTTGTTTCTTGAGGCACTTCTTAGAGTGCTGAGAAGCAACTGATAGAATGAAAAATGAAACAACTGACTGACTTAATATTGGGAAAAAAATACAACAAAGCAATATATTATCATCTTATTTCTTGAATTTATATACAGATTAAATCATGTAAAATGCCAGACTGGAATTATAAATGCCCAGAGAAATATCAACAATTTCAGATATGCAATTTATATCAATCTAATGATAGTAAGTAAATAATTAAGAAGTAAAACCTCTTAATGAGGGTGAAAGAAGAGACTATAAAAGGTGGATTAACATATAAATAGATTTTGGCAACTCCATCAAATGAAAGGAGAAGTGGAAGCATTATCACTTTTTAGATTCTCTGCCTCAAAGATCACTGCAGATAGTGACTGCAGTCATAAAATCATAGGATTCTTGCTCCTTGGAAGAAAAGCCATGGCAAATCTGGACAGTATATAAAAAAAACAACAAAGAAATGGCCTATTTTTCCAGTAGCAATTTATGGCTCATTGAGCTTGAGTATTAGGAAAATGTAGCAGTGCAGAATGAATACTATTGAACTGGGTACTAAAGAATACTTTTCAGGATCCCTTAACATGGAGATCAAATCAGTCAACATTTGAAGAAATTAATTCAGACTATTCACTGGAAGCTCAAATCCTGAAATTTGAATATTTTGACTAACAATTTTTTAAAAAAGTTTCTATTGGAAAATACCATGATATTGGAAAAGTTTCAAGACAAATAAGAAAGGTGGCAGGAGATTATGAGATGTATTGGTAGCATCATGGAAACAACAAATCATTTGGCCATTTTGACCTTATCTTGTTATACCATATGAGATGATAGTCTATGCACAGTTTTTGCCAAACTATTTCTATTTTTTCCAGCAGCTTTTGTCAAATAGTGAGTTCTTAGCCTAGAAGTCAGAGACTTCGGGTTTATTAAACAGCAGATTACTGTAGTCATTTTTAAATTTTGTTATTTATTTAAGGCAATGGGATTGAGTGATTTGCCCAAGGTCAAATAGCTAGACAATTACTAAGTATCTGAGGTCAGATTTGAACTCAGGTTCTCCTGATCCACAGCTACCCACTGCCCCACCTAGCTGCTCCCATTATAATCATTTAAAACTATATTTTGACCTAAACTATTCCATTGATCCATGTCTCTTTCTCATAGCTATTTGGATTATTACTGCTTTATAATAATAATTTTAGATCTGATATGGCAAGGCCGCCTTCCTTTGTATCTTTTTTTTTTGATTCCCTTGATATTCTTGATCCTTTGGTGCTTCAGATTAATTTTTTTACCATTCTCCTATCTCTTTATTAATTAATTTTTAGGAGTTTGATTGGTATGATACTGAATAAACAAATTAATTTGTTAGAATCATCATTTTTATTTTATTAACTCAACCTTCTCTTGAACAATTGAGATTTTTTTTCCTCTTGCTTAGCTTTGATGTGTGTGTGTGTGTGTGTGTGTGTGTGTGTGTGTGTGTGTGTGTGTGTAATGTTTTGTAATTGTTTCCATATACTTTCTTGGTTTCCCTTGGGAAATAGATTCCCAGGTATTTTATGTTGTCTTAAGTTACTTTAAATGGAATTTCTCTATCACTTGTGTGTCTTGTTGAGAAAATTATAGAAATGCTGCTGTCTTGTGTGGATTTATTTTATCCTACAGTTTTTCTAAAATTAATTGTTTCAGGTATCTTTTTAGTTGATTTTCTAGGATTCTTTAAGTATACCATCATATTATTTGCAAAGAACAATAGTTTTATTTCCTAATAATATATTTTAATTCTTTTAATTTCATTTTCTTCTCTTATTTCTAAAACTAACATTTGTAATACAATAGTGAATAATAGTAGTGAAAAGAGGAATCCTCTTTCATATTTGATTTTATTGGGAATGGTTCTAGATTGTCTCTATTACATATACTGTTTGGTGATTGCTTTATATAGAAACTGACTATTGTTTAAGAAAAACTACCTTATTCCTATGTTCACTAATGTTTTTAACAGGAATAGTACTGCATTTTATCAAAAGTTTTATTTAGCAACCATTGTGATAATCATATTATTTGTTATTTTTTGTTATTGATATGGTCAATTATGTTGACTGCGTTTTTAATTTTGAACCAATCCTATATAATATATAATATATAATAAATCCTATCTTATCATAGTGTATTATCCTAGTGATAATTTTCTGAAATCTCTTCCTAAGTAATTTATTTAAAATTCATTTTTTCCATATTCATTAAGGAAATTGGTCTATAATTTTCTTTCTCTGTTTTGACAATTACTGGTGTAGGTGTCTATATTGTATTGATGTCACGAAAAGGAATTTGGCAGAACTCCATCTTTGTCTTTTTTTTCAAATAGTTTATATGTAATTGGAATCAATTATTCTTTAAATGTTTGGATGAATTCACTTGTAAATCCATCTATCCCTAGATATTTTTCTTATAAATTTCATTGATAACTTGTTCATTTTTTTCTGAAATGTGATTGTTTTTTATTTCCTCTCTTTTAATCTGTGTCATTTATGTTTTTGTAAATATTCCTCAATTGTGCTTTAATTATGATTTATTGGCAAACATTTGTGCAAAATAGTCCATTCTTTTAAGTTGGGTTATTTATTTTTCAAATACCAACTTTTATTTTTATTTATTACTTCAATAGTTTTCTCGCTTCAATTTTATTAATCTTTCTTTTAATTTTTCAAATTTCTAATTTGGTATTTAATTGGGGATTTTTGATTTATTTTTTTTCTAGATTTTTTTACTTTTGTGCCCAATTCATTGATTTCCTTGTTCTCTAGTTATTTCATTTATTCAGAAATGCAAAATTTCTTCTAAAATGTTGTCTTTAATTTCCTCCTCTGGTTTTGTATTCATCCTTTTCATTTTTGATAATTGAAATGTAGTGCTCTTTCATATTTTTTAATCAAATTAATCAAAGGCTTATCTATTTTACTGGCTTTTGCGTAAAAACCAATTCTTAATTTTATTTATTTGTTCAGTGGTTTCCTTACTTTCAATTTTATCAACCTGTCCTTTGTTAGGATTTTTAATTTGTTATTTATTTGAGGATTTTTTAGGTTTTTGCCACAAAATGGGGTTAAGTGGCTTGCTCAAGACCACACAACTAGGTAATTATTGTCTGAGGCCAGATTTGAACTCTGGTACTCCTGACTCCAGGGCCGGTGCTCTATCCACTATGACACTTAGCTACCCTTAATTGAGGATTTTTAATTTGTTCTGTTTCTAACTTTTTTAGTTGTATGTCCAATTCATTGATTTACTGCTTCTCTGTTTTATTCATATAACCATTTAGTAATATAAGATTTCCCTAAGCTGACTCAACTGTATCCCAAAAGTTTTGATAGGTGTTCTCTTTGTCATTATCTTTCTTTTTAGGTTTTTGCAAGGCAAATGTGGTTAAGTGGCTTGCCCAAGGCCACACAGCTAGGTAATTATTAAGTGTCTGAGACCAGATTTGAACCCAGGTACTCCTGACTCCAAGGCCAGTGCTTTATCCACTATGCCACCTAGCCGCCCCTATTGTCATTATCTTATTTGAAATTATTTCTATGATTTGCTATTTTATACACTCTTTATTTAAAAGTAGGCTATTTGATTTCCAATTAATTTTTGGTCTATCTTTCCATGGGTTTTATTACATGCAATTTTTATTCCATCATGCTTTGAAAACAAAACATTTAATATTTCCTGCCTTCCAGTTGATTGTGAAGTTTTATGCCCTAATACATATTTAATTTTTGAATAGGTGCCATATGCCTCGAAGAAAAAGGTATATTCCTTCCTAACCCCTTTAATTTTCTCCACAGGTCTGTCATATCTAGCTTTTCTACAATTTTATTGGCTCTTTAACTTCTTTCTTCTTTATTTTGTGGTTAGAATTACTTAATTCAAAGAGAGGGAGGTTAATGTCTTCCACTAGTATGGTTCTGCTTTCTGTTTCTTCCTATAACTTATTTAGCTTCTTCTCTTAAGAATTTAGATGCTACCTATACTACTTGGTGCATATATGTTTAGTATCTATATTACTTCATTGTCTTTTATACCTTTTTAGAAAGATGTAGGATGTTTCCTTATCCCTTTTAATTATATCTGTTTTTTGCTTTTGCTTTGTATGAGTTCTGGGTTGCTATTCCTGATTTTTTTATTTCAGATGGGGCATAAACTATTCTCTTCCAGTCCTTTACCATTATTTTGTGTCTATCTCTCTGCTTCAAATGTAAACAAAGTATAGGATTCTGGTATTTAATACACTCTATTAATCATTCCTGGTTTATTGAAGAGTGCATCTCACTCACATTCACATTTATGATTACTAACTCTGCATTATCCTTCATACTACTTTCCCTCCATTTGTACTTTTATCTCTCCTTTCACCCTATCCCTATTCACTAATGTTTTGCTTCTGATCACTGCCTCCCTCAATATGCTATCTTGTATCAGCTCCCTTTCTTTTCATTGCCTTTTCTCCTACTTTTCTCCTTTCTTTTCTCATCCCCTCTATCAAACTCTTTTTCCCTTCTCTCCTTCCTCCTTCCCCCTTCTAATTACCTGAGGGCAAGATATATTTCTAAACCCAATTGAGAGATTGTTATTCCCTCTTTGAGCCAAATCCAATGAAATTATGATTCAAGCAATTCTTATCCCCTCTCTTATTTCCCTCTACTGCAACAAGTTCTTTGTGACTCTTCATGTGATATAATTTAGCCTATTCTTCCTTACCCTCCCTTGCTTCCTTCCGAGGACAATCCCTTTTGTAATGCTTTAGTTTTTTAAAATCATTCCATCAAAATAAACTCCTTCCATACTTTCTGTGTAGGTATACTCTAGTAGAGATACATTTCTCAAGATTTAAAAGTATCATTCTGTCATATAGGGTTGTAAACAGTTTAATCTTTTTGAATAGTATCCTTTTTCTTTTCTCTTATTTAGTTTTGTGCAGCTCTTGAGTATCCTGCTTGAAGATCAAATTTCCTGTTCAGTCCTGATGTTTTCATCAGGAAAAAAAACTTATTAAATGTCTGTCTTTTCCCCTTATAGGGTATGCTCAGTTTTGCTGGGTAGTTGATTCTTGGATGTAATCCAAACTCCTTTGTGCTCCAGTTTATCAAATTCTAGATACTTCAGTCATTTAAGATTGATGCTGCTGAGCCCTACATAATCCTGTCTGTGCCTCACTATTCCTTAAATTATTTCGTTTTGGCATTATCCCTGGGCTAGGAATATCCAGAGTAATCACATGATCACACAGATTAAAGACTACCAATCTGCTGTCTTCCCCATGTGTAGGAGGAGCTCTCCCAGTTGACCAGTTATGCCATTGGATCACAGAGCTGGGACTCAGGGTCCTTGACCTTAGTTCTCTGCTGCAACTGAGAGTCTCTCTTTGACCTTTTCTGTAAAACACCCACACTAGCATCCATTACCTGTGTTCTTTTGTGGGTTTCTATTTCTCCAGTATCTGTTTGGAGGTTTGATTATGTTTTTGAGGGAGGTATAGGAGAGCTTAGGGAAGCTCCTGGTTTCACTCTTTCATCTTGTCTCCACACTCCCCCACCTTTTATTTTGAGATCATTCCAACATAGTTGATTTGCATTCATGATTTCTGTCTATATAAACTACTTTTAACTATTTCAATAATGATAAAGTTCTTAGGGTTTACACATATCATCTTCCCATACAGGAATGTAAATAATTTGCTTTCTTCAGTGAATTTTTATTTAATTGATCTCTTTTTCCATTAGTTCAATTGTGCTTTTTAAGGAGTTCTTTTTGCACAACTACAACTGATGCAACCAAGATTAGAAGGAAAGCAGAAAACTTGAGGTAAATGTTTCTCTGATAAACACCTAATTTCAGAGACAAGTAGAGAAATAAGTAAAATTCAAAAGAATATGAGCCATTTCCCAGTAGATTTCATCAAAGGATATGACCAGGTAGTTTTCAGAAGAAATCAAAGTTATCAATGATCATATGAAAACATCCTCTGCTTCACTGCTGCCTGAGAAATGCAATTCTGAGATTGCACCTCATACATATCATACTGAAATAATAGAAAAAGAAAATGATAACTACTGAAAGGGACCTAAAAAATTTACAAACAGGACACTCTTGGTAGAGTTGTGAACTGGAACAGCAATTATGGAGAATAATTTGAAAGATTACCCAAAATACTATACAATTATGAATACTCTTTGCCCTTGCAATATAGCTAGTAGATCTGTATGCCAAAGTAAAGGAAAAAATATTTGTTTGTACAAAAATGCTGTGTCTTTTTTGTGGTCACAAAGAATGTAAAATTAAAGGAATATCCATAAAATGGGGAACAACTAAATAAGTTGTGTTATATGATTAGGATATTGTGTTATTAGAAATAATGAGCAGAGTGGTTTCAGAAGAAAAAAAACTAGGAAGTCATATGAACTGATGCAAATGTGAGAAGACTATACACAGCAAAAGCAATATTGTAAATATACTCAGTTGGGAAAGATTTAGGTACTCTGATCAAGAAAATGATCCAAGAAAACTCCAAATTTCCTTTTTTTGGGGGGGGGTAGATCATTTTATGCATTTTTATTTATAAATTCTATTCCAAAGACTTTCCCTAGTTGTCCTTTGTTATATCTACTCTTTAGTAGTCTTCAAAGTTGAAGCAAAGTAACCAAAGATAATAAAAGCAGTAAACTTTAATTTAGTTAATTTTTTTAATGTTTAAAATAAATTTATTCATTTATTTTTGAATTTTACAATTGCCCCCCCCAATCTCACTTCCCTCGCCACACCAACCCACAAAGGCATTCTGTTATTCTTTGCATTGTTTGCATGGTATACATTGATCTCAGTTGAATGTGATGAGAGAGAAATCATATCCTTAACAAAGAAAAATTAAGTATGATATATCAAAATTACATAAGAAGATCATGTTTTTTTTAAATTAAAGGTCTTTTGTCTTTGTTCAAACTACACAATTCTTTTTCTGGATATGGATGTTATTCTCCATCACAGATACCCCCAAAATTGTCCCTGAATGTAACACTGATGAAATGAGCAAGTTCATTAAGGTTGATCATCAACCCCATATTGCTGTTATGGTGAACAATATTCTTCTGGTTCTGCTCAAAATCAGTTCATGCAAATCCCTCCAAGTTTCTCTGAATTCCCATACCTCCTGGTTTCTTTTAGAACAATAGTGTTACATAATGTACATATTCCCCAATTGATGGACATTCACTCACTTTCTAATTCTTTGCTATCACAAATAGAGCTGCTATGAAAATCTTTGTACAAGTGATGATTTTTACCCTTTTTCAGGATCTCTTTAGAGTATAGACTCAGTAGTGGTACTGCTAGATCAAGAGCATACATATTTTAATTACCCTTTTGGCATAATTCCAAATTACTCTCCAGAAAGGCTAGATGAGTTCACAGCTCCACCAACAATGCATTAGTGTCACAGATTTTCCAGATCCCTTCCAACATTGATCATCGTCCTTTCTAGTCATATTGGCCAGTCTGAGAGGTGTGAAATTTTACCTCAGAGCTACTTTAATTTGAATTTCTCTAATAATTAGTGATTTAGAGAAATTTTTTCATATTATTATGGATATCCTTGGTTTCCTCAACTGTAAATTGCCTTTGCAGACCCTTTGTCCATTTGTCAATTGGGGAATGCCTTGTTTTTTTTTATAAATATGACGCAGTTCTCTGTATATTTTTGTAAATGAAGCTTTGTCAGAAATACTAGTTATAAAAATTGTTTCCCAATTTACTACATTTCTTTTGATCTTGGTTATAAGTGCTTTTGTCTGTGCAAAAGCTTTTTAATTTAATGTAATCAAAATTATCTAGTTTGTTTTTAATAATGCTTTCCATCTCTTCCTTGGTCATAAATTGCTTCCATTTCCATAGATCTGACAGGTAAACTATTCCTTGATCCCCTAGTTTGCTTATATTATCATTGTTTATGTCTAAATCCTGTATCCATTTTGATCTTATTTTGGTATAGAGTGTGAGGTGTTGGTCTAATACAAGTTTCTGACATACTACCTTCAAATTTTCCCAACAGGTTTATCAGAGAGTTTTTAATACTAAAAGCTGGACTCTTTGGGTTTATCAAGCAGTAGATTACTATTTTCATTTTCTTTTCATTTTCTGCTATTGCACTTAATCTATTGCATTGATCTACATATATATATATATATATATATATATATTTGCCAGTATCAGACAATCTTGATGACTGATGCTTTATAATATAATTTTAAATCTGGTAGGGCTAAGCCACCTTCTTTAGGTCTTTTTTCATTAAATTCCTGGAAATTCTTGTATTTTTATTTCTCCATATGAATTTACTTACAATTTTTTCTAACTCATTAAAGTAATTGGGGGGGGATTTTGATTGGTAGGGCACTTAATAAGAAGTTTAATTTTGGTAGAATTGTCATTTTTATTACATTAGCTTAGCTTATTCATGAACAGTTGATATTTGCCCACTGAATGAGTGTATAGTAACTTTAGACCTAATCTGATTGGACTAAGATTCAGGAGGTTCTAATCTCCCCCTTTCTTCCCCTCTATTGCATTAGGTCTTTTGTACTTCTTTATGTAATGTGATTCACCCCAAACAATCTCTTCCATCCTCTCATCTCTTTATTGTCCACCCCTTTCTAAGGAGATATTATTTTTAAATTATTCTATCAGAGGGGCAGCTAGGTGGCACAGTGGATAGAGCACCGGCCCTGGAGTCAGGAGTACCTGAGTTCAAATCCGGCTTCAGACATTTAATAATTACCTAGCTGTGTGGCCTTGGGCAAGCCACTTAACCCCATTGCCTAGCAAAAACTAAAAAAAAATATTCTATCAGAATCATGGATATGTCATAAGTATCCATCATTTCTGGCTAAGTATATTCTCTCTAATAGTGTTACAATTCTCGAGAATTATGAGAATCTTTCTCCAAGGTGGGGATACATCCAGTTTCATCTTATTAGGTAGCCATTTTCATCTTTAATACCCCCCCCTTTTTGAACCTTTTCATGTGTCTCTTGAGTCTCCTGTTTGATGTCCAAATTTTATATTTAGCTCTGGTCTTTTCATCAGCAAGAGATGGAATTCTCCTATTTCATCAAATGGCCATTTTTTTCCCCTGCATGAGAAGGCTCAGTTTTGCCAGATAGTGGATTCTTGGCTTCATTTCAAGCTTCCTTGCTTTTCTGAATGTCTCATTCCAAGCCCTTTTATCCCTTAATGTTGATGCAGTGAGGTCCTGCATAATCCTTATTGTGGCTCCTTGGTATCTCAATTGTTTCTTTCTGGACCTTTGAAGGGTTTTGTGTTTTATCTGATAATTCTGGAATTTGGCCACAATATTACTTGGTGTTTTCATTTTAGGATCCCTTTCTGGAGGAAATTGATGTATTCTTTCAATAACTATTTTGCCCCCCCTGGTTCCATGATAGGAGAGCAGTTTTCCATCACTAAGTACTGTAATATTAAGTCCAGTTTTTTTTCTCTTCAATGTTTTCAAGAAGCCCAGTGATTCCTAGGTTGTCTCTCTTGTTCTAGTCTTGAGGTCAGTGGTTTTGCTGATGATGCATTCTTCTATTTTTGTTAATTTTTTTTGCTTTTGTTTAATAGATTATTGTTTTCTCATGAAGTCATTAGTTTCCACAGACTCCATTCATTTTTAGAAAATAATTTTCTTCATTTACCTTTTGCAACTCCTTTTCCAATTGGCCAATTCAATTTTTGAATGACTTTTCTATTTTCCCAAGTGCAGCTTTGAAAAAAATAATTTCTTTTTGTACTTAAGGATTTGAGAGAATGATTTTCTTTCTATATTTGTCCAATTGTATTTTCCAAGGATATGTTTTCTTGTTGTGAGATGTTAATTTTCTCTTGTAAAGTGTTAATTTTCTCCTGAGTTTCTTTTTCCATTTTTTCCAACTGATTTTTAAACTCCTTCCTGATATCTTCTAGGAAGTCTTTCTGGTCTGGAGAACAATTCATATTCTCCTCAGGAGTTCTAGGTCTCTCTGAGTCAGGGTCTTTGTCTTCTAGGTAGTTTTTTTATGTATCCCCCTTTTGTGGGTCTTTCTTCATTTTTCCTAGGATCTTGTATTGGGTGAGGGACTGGCTCACAAAGGTTTAGTTTTGAAATTCCAAGAGGCTTTGCTCACTTTTATTTATTACAAGTGGCCCAGCCAATAGGGAGTCCTGGTTGCTTTCTCTCAAATCAAGAGTGTCTTGATTTGAGGTCCTCTCCCTAGCCCTTTAGGAGGTGAGGGGCTGCAGCAGGGTCTGAAGGATCATTGAACAAAGTGGGCTGGGGCCTGGGGTGAGATTGTTGATTTCCCTTTCAGCTGAGGGGGGTCTTCTGGCCACACCTTAACCCCAGGGGGTGAGTGGGGGCTGTTACTGTGTTTGTCTGGGAAGAGGACTCTATTGAAAGTATGGAGTTCAGGTCCCAGAGCTGAGCAGATAGATGTCCAGCAGCACTCTGCAACTCTATGTGCTGGGGCTCTCTGGACCTCCCCTCCCACAGTCAAAGCCTGATCTTAGGTTAGTCTGGCTTTCACCCCGCCCCCACTGGTTCTCTGTTCTCTGCCCTCACTTCACCCAGGATCCTAGGAGACAGACCTTTTGGTAGGTGTTCCTCTTATAGCTTTGCTTTCTGGGTTTTGTTGATAGGATTTATGATAGGAAGTTTGTTTCATATTATTTCTGAAGGGCTACCAAGAGACCTTCTCTCAGTGCCTGTCTTCTCTCTACCATCTTGACCAGAAGTAAATTTTCCAAATTTTTGTGATGAAAATCACTATCCACTTCCAGAAAGAGAACTTATGAATTCTAAATAGATATTTAATCATCCTTTTAAAATTTTCTTACAATTATTTAATTTTGTTTGTATTTTATTTTTCAATTTGACCAATATGGAAATATCTTTCATGTAACCTCACTTGTACAATTGAAACTAACTGTTTGTCTTTTCAAGGAGCAGGAAATGACAGGAGGGAAGAAGAGAGCTTTTCAATCAATTTTTAAAAAATAGTTAAAGTTTTTTTTACATGTATTTGGGAAATATTTCATGAAATAAAAATATCTTTAAAGTACTTTAAAATGTCCCCTTTCCTCCTGAATTCTACACAGTTGTAATTATGGAGTCTAGATGGCTGGAGACCACCAACCCAAGATCCCTTGGAATCACCATTCAGTCACTGAGTTTGGGAATGGAAACACAAAATAAGAAAGGCAACCAGAAGACTCCAAGGCCCAAACTCAACAGTGAGTTTTTTTGTACTCTATCCACTTTGTTACCTAGCTGCTCCTTGAGTCATTTTACCCTTCTACTCGATAAGCTAGAGTTAATGACTCCCTTTTGCCTATGAAGTCAAATACAATATTTTATTTGCCATTCACAGCCATTACAGACTACCTCCTACTTTCTCAGTGCTTTTATACTTTATTCCCCATAGGAATTCTTCAATCATGGTTGCTGGTCTTCTGGCTCTTCCACAAACAACATACTCCAAAATGCTCTATGTATTTTCTCCAACTGGAATTGCTTTCCTTCCTCCACTATGCTTCCTTGGTTTCTTTAAGTTTGAACTAAAATTCCACTACCTCATTCTAGTATTTTTTGCATTAATTATTTTTTATTCATCCTGCATATGTCTTGTACGTGTGTGTGTGGGGGGGCATATATGTATATCCCTAGTGTTTATCAGAGGTTCTGGAACATTACTTTAAAAATATTTATTGATTGAGAAGAAGAAAATAATGTAAAGAATATTTATTTATTTTTCAAGTCCTAGAAACACTGAAGGAGATATGAAATAAAATCCAGTTCACTTGTTTGGGAGCATTTTCTTAGAAGTAAGAGCCTAGAATGAAAAATGAATTCACTAGTTGTAATTTCTGATGGATCTTCAGATGATTACATATGTGAAGGCTGGAAATTTGTGAATAATTTTCCCAGGTCTTTTACATATGTGCCCAGGTCATTAGATTTAAGGACAGAGAAAGTTCAAAGAAGGTCAAAGAGCTGATGTGATACAAAAAATGAAAACTATCTCCTTGAAAACTGAAATATTATTATACCTGAAATATGGAGGGAATCTAGAAAATATAATGCCTTAGTACAATAAATAACTTAAAGGAGAAAGTTAAGACTACTGTGGTTCAAAGATAATTATTTTCCTAATTTATGAAGAAAACTAAGAAGAAAATATTCATGTTGTTATCTTTTAATGAAGATTCTAGTAGTGTTTGACTTTCTCTCTCTCTCTCTCTCTCTCTCTCTCTCTCTCTCTCTCTCTCTCTCTCTCTCTGTTTGTCTCTCTCTGTCTGTCTGTCTATCTGTCTGTCTCCCTAGTTCTTTCTATCACTCTAGCTCTCACTCTCTCACTCTGTCCTCTCTCTCTCTTACTCCACTTCTTTGCTAGAAATGACAATTCATGAGGGGGGTAATGAAAGATATATAGATATAGATGATATAGATAGAGATAGAGACAGATTATAGATATACATATAGATATAGATTAGAGATAGAGATAGAGACAGAGAGAGATAGAGATGGAGATGGAGATGGAGATGGAGATGGAGATGGAGATGGAGATGGAGATGGAGATGGAGATGGAGATGGAGATGGAGATGGAGATGGAGATGGAGATGGAGATGGAGATGGAGATGGAGATGGGTGTGGGTGTGGATGCGAATGTGAATGTGGATATGGATATGGATATGGATATGGATATGGATATGGATATGGATATGGATATGGATATGGATGTGATATGGATGTGATATGGGTGTGGGTGTGGATTTGGATGTGGATGTGGATGTGGATGTGGATGTGGGTGTGGATGTGGGTGTAGGTGTGGATGTGGGTGTGGATGTGGGTGTGGATGTGGATGTGGATATGGATATGGATATGGATATGTGTTGTGTAGTAGAAATTACCAAGTTCCCAAAATTGAGCACTTTCCCCAAAACTATTTCCTGTCTTCATCACAGTCAGCTTTCTTCTCAAATGTTATGTCTTCTCATCTTTGCTTTCCTCACTCTCCTCTCTTTCTGGTCACTCTTCTAAGTGGAAACAGCTACTAGGCATCTACATAGCCTTTCTCCTATGGTAAGGTGTTGGATCACTAAATTCTTTCAGAGAAGATGACTTTCCAAAGTAGATTCTCTTAGCATACTAAATATATGACAAAGACCATTTATCCCATTACAAGTCCACCTATCCTCCTTAGTGTTGCTCTTCAATGTGATTTTCTCCTTCTTATAAACACAATAGCATTTTCTTCCTTCTCTTTCTCTAGTCTCAAATCTTTCCTCTTTCTGCCTCTCCCATTCTCTTGCAAAGTCCTCTCACCTTTTATTATTGAATGATAAGAGGAATTGCCATTCTTTTTCTGTTCTTCCCTGGTCTTTGTATATTCCTTTAAAAGATGATGATGATGATGATGATGATGATGATGATGATGATGATGATGATGATGATGTTTGTCCTTAAGGGAGGTCATGCCATGACAAGCACATGAATTGGAGTGAAGGGGTGCTATGCTAAATAAATCATTAGCCTCACTTTCTTCTCCAGAGCCATCTGGATACAGTAACCAGATATGAATCAGGAGGACTGATTCATCTTTTGGAGATAGCCCTGGATAGGAGGCAAGCAGGGATAAGTAACTTGTCCTAGGTCACACGGATATTAAGTGTCAAATGTCTGAGGTTGGATTCGAATCCCCATCCTTCTAACTTCAAAGTCAATGATCTATCCACCAGACCAGTTAGTTGCTTTCTATATATTCACAACCTTTCTCTTTCCATTTTTATGAAACCTCTCATTTCACAACTCAAGATTCCACAAAAGATTTTGACTTACAGTATAAATTCCTCAGTTTGAATTGTAGAGCCATTTGAAATCTTTCTTTAATCTACTTTTACAGACTTAATAGGATTTGGTTCAAGGTTCTTCAGTTTTGCTCTTTTAATACTTACACTTCTGATATATTAAGTTGCTCTTTAATCTTTACTTTCTTGAGCCCCTTTTTAAGGATTTTGCAAGGCAAATGGGGTTAAGTGGCTTGCCCAAGGCTAGACAACTAGGTAATTATTAAGTGCCTGAGGCTGGATTTGAACTCAGGTACTCCTGACTCCAGGGCGAGTACTCTAGCCCCTGCTCACCTAGCCGCCAATCTTGAGTCCTTTTAAAGCCTTGATGATCTGCTTTGTTATTCTACCTCATAGGTATTTAAAAATTCACTAAATGTGAGATAACTGATTTAATTGCCATTTATACATTTTTGTCTTGCTTATATGGGATAGGATGAACATTTATTCATCACTTACTATATGCCAGGTCTTACTAAGTGTTGGAGATATAAATAAGAAGAAAATAGTTCCTGCCTTCTAAGAGCTTACCTTCTTATAAAGGAGGTTAATACATAAAAGCAATCTGAAAAGGAGCAAGTTTAGGGGAATCGCTCTCAAAGGGTACCTAGATAAGGAATGTGTTTTTAATTTCTCTCTCTGCAATAAGTAAGGTAGAAGTAACTGAAGATACTGATGAGGTTTGAATAACAAAGTTAAAGTAATTTCCGTGGTGATAAATTTCCTTTAAAAGTTGTTATACTATTATATGAAGGTATTTGGGTGTCAAATATTCTGTTCTCTTCTCTCACGTTCCCATTCATTTTAGAAATGTCTAAAATTTCTAATTTTGCTTTTTTTTCCTCTGTAGAGAAAACAAAATCACCTACATACAATGAATGCCAATGTCAATCATTGGCACTTCTAATCATTATGAATTTATGACTACTTTAGATTTATAACTAGGAAATTATATAAAAAGGAAATATAATCAAAGTTTCTATCTATTTATGGATTTTATTAATTAATGATTATACTCAAGGAAATGTCATTTTAGGTGATAGTGTGAATTTGCTTTTAGGAATATTATCTTCCCCTGCCTTCAAAAATTCTGTATGGCTGCAAAGTCATTTTATTCGATTCAGATTTTCTTTCTTCAATATTTGAAGGTCATCTTCCTATATATTTTCAAAGTATATTCTTATACATTTAAGTTGCTATAGATAACTACCATGTACCTTGAAGTTTGAGATATGTTTGTTTTGTGTGCATGTGTGTGTGTGTGTGTGTGTGTGTGTACATGCCTACATGTCTAAATGTGTGCCAATGATTTGTGGATTTGATCAGTGCTATGTTTTCTGTAATTAAAATTTCTAGCCATGTTTTTGTAACATTTCTTATATCTCCATATTCAATGACTAAAAATTGATTTTTTGTGTTATTTTGGGAAATCTATGAACCTTATTTTTCATGCATATATTCTTTGTTTTTTAGGTTTTTGCAAGGCAAATGGGGTTGAGTGGCTTGCCCAAGGCCACACAGCTAGGTAATTATTAAGTGTTTGAGACCGGATTTGAACCCAGATACTCCTGACTCCAGGGCTGGTGCTTTACCCACTGCGCCACCTAGCTGCCCCTTCATGCATATATTCTTGAAGGTTAATTGTTTTCCGTTATATATGTAATTCACATATTGTAACACTGTGGCAGTTAGATTTTTTCTAATTAGCCTTTTCATGTTTTTAAATTTTTGCATTCAAATCTATTAATCTCTTTCACTTTTACAAAAAGACTTTATGGTTTGTATAAATTTATTTATAATCTATTAGCTGTTTTTGAATTCTTAACAATTCTCATTTCTGAACCATATTTATTCTTATTCTTTTCTTTTCTGAATTTTCTCTTTTACTTTTCTAGAATTTCTAATTCTTGTTCTATGCTCTTTAAAGAGGCTATGGCATTCTTTCTTTTATCTGATATTTCCTCCATGTTATAGCATTTGCTAAGAGACTGTTGTGTTCTCTTGGTGATTTCTCATTTTTCCTTTGGGCTTAAAAGTCTTCTGTGTTGATTTATATACTGAGGGTAGTAAAACTTTTTCTCTAGATTTCCCACATTCTTTTTCTCTTTTGTGAGAAATCAAGACACAATACTTCAACACCAAAAGAATGAAAAATTAGAAGAAAATGTGAAATATCTCATTGAAAAAACAACTGATCTGGAAAGCAGATCTAGAAACGATAATTTAAAATTATTGGGCTATCTGAAAGTCATGATTAGAAAAAGAATTTTTGCCTCATTTAAAAGAATTTCTACAGGAAAATTGCCCTCATATCCTAGAAGAAAAGGGCAAAAGAAAAATCGAGAAAATCCATCGATCTTCCCCAGAAAGAGATCCAAAAAAAACCCCAACCCAACCCCCAGGAATATCATAGCCAAGTTCCACAACTCCCAAGTCAAAGAGAAAAATATTAAAAGCAGCCAGGACACAATTTTATTATCATGGAGCTGCAGTCAGCATCACAAAGGAGCCTGCAACTTACATTAAGGGCTCATAGGGCTTGTAATATAATATTCCAGAAGGTGAAAGAGCTTGGAATGCAAGCGAGAATCAACTACCCAGCAAAACTGAACATCTTCCAAGGGAAAAGATGGCCTTTCAATGAAACAGGTGAATTTCAAATACTCCTGTTGAAACAACCAGAGGTAAGCAGAAAGTCTGAGCATCAAGTACAGGACTCAAGTAAGGCATACAGAGAGTAGATGAGAAGGTTCAATTATGAGGGACTTAATGATGATGAATTGCAAGTATTACTGCATGGAAAGATGATATTAATAATACTCATATGAACTTTCTCATTAAATAGAACAGGTAGAAGGAGCTTTTATTGAGGAGGCACAGGAAAGAGCTGAATTTAAAGATGTAATATATTTAAAAATGGAGTCAATGGATGAAAGGGAAATGTACTGGGAGTAAGAGAAAGGAGAAGTGGAATAGGCTAAAATATTTCATATAAAAGATATTTCATGTAGCTTTTGCAATGGTAGGAAAGGGGGAAGGCAAGGGAGGAATGAGAGAGACTTCATTCTCATTGGAAATGTCTCAGAGAGGAAACAGCATACACACTCAATAGGGTATAGACATCTAGAAGGAAAAAAGAGAGAAGAGGGACAGGGGAGGAGAAGGGGGATGTGGGTGATAGAAAAGAGGGTAGATTATAGGAGAGGATAGTCATTTTCTTTTTTTTTTTTTGCTTTTTTACTGGGATTGGGTGGTATCTCCAGGAGCATACTTCTCTAAAGTCTGGCCACTTATAATTTCTTTCTTTCTTTTTTTTTTTTTTTTTGCAAAGCAAATAGGGTTAAGTGGCTTGCCCAAGGCCACACAGCTAGGTAATTATTAACCATCTGGATTTGAACTCAGGTACTCCTGACTCCACAGACGGTGCACTATCCCCTGTGCTGCCTAGCTGCCCCCACTTATAATTTCTTACAAGATAATAGTACTCCATCAGTTTCATATACTATAATTTATTCAGTCATTCTCCAATTGATGGGCATCCCATCAATTTCCAATTCTTTATCACTACAGAGAGAGCTGCTATAGTTTTGAATTTGTGGGACTTTTTCCATTTTTATGAACTCTGCATTAAAGAGTTATTGATTAGTGTTATTGATCAAATGTTATGCACAGTTTTATTGACCTTTGAATTTAATTACAAATTGCTCTCCAGATTGTTTGAATCAGTTCACAATTCCACCAACAGAGTAATAGTCCCAGTTTTCCCACATCCTCTCCAACAATGATCATTTTACTTGTTTGTCATCTTAGCCAATCTGATAGGTGTGAGGTGATAATCTCAGAGTTGTTTTAATAATTTGCATTTCTCTTGTCAATATTTCTGTGGAGAATATTTATATGACTATAAATAACTTTAATTTCCTCATCTGAAAAATGCCTGTTCATAACTTTTGACCATTTATCAATTGAGGATATTTTAAATTTGATTTGGGTCTCTATATATTTTAGAAATGAGTAGTGTATAAAAAAAATTAACCATGAAAAGTATTTCCCAGCTTTTGGTATTACTTCTAATATTGACTGCATTCATTTTATTTATGTAAAAAATTAATTTATTGTAATTGAAATCATCTATTCTCTAGTTTATAATGCTCTCTATCTCTTGTTTGGTCATAAAACTATCCCCTTTCCACAGATCCAACAGAGTATTTCTTGTTCTATTACTTGTTTTATCATATCACCTTTTATGTCTTATATATATCCATTTTGAACTTATTTTGGTAGAGGTATGAAATGGATCTATGCCCAGTTTTTATAAAACTATTTTCTAGTTTTCCCAGCAGTTTCTGTCATATAATGAGTTTTCATCCCAGAAATTAGATTTAATCAAATAGTAGATTGATAGGGAATCAATTTCTTTTGTACCCAATCTAAGTCATTGATTCATTACTCTATTTCTTAGCCAGTACCAGACAGTTTTGATAACACTTTATAGTAATGTTTTAGATCTGTTACAGCTAGGTGACCTTCCTTTTATTTTTTTTTTATCAATTGATGAAATTTAGCCACTTCTCCTAGGATATCAGGGCAGGTTCTATGAAAATCTCTTGATATCCTTGAATTTTCATTGTTCCAGTTGAATTTTGTTACCATTTTTGCTAGTTTTTCTAGTTCTGTAAAATAGTTCTTTTGGTAGTTTGCTATGGCACTGGATATATAATTTAATTTGGATAGAACTGTCATTTTTATTACATAATCTCAGTTTAACCATGAGCAATTAATATTTTCCCAATTATTTAGATCTGACATTATTTGTGTGAAAATATTTTGTAATTGTGTTCACAATAGCTTCAGGATTTGTCTTGAAAGATAGATTCCTATATATTTTATATTGTTCTCAGTTACATTAAGTGAAAGTTTTCTATTTCCTGCATTTGGGCTTTATTGGTCATATATAGAAATGTTGATCATTTATACGGGTTTATTTTAGATCTTGTTGCTTTGCTACAGTTATTGTTTTAGGTGGTTTTTAGTTGATTTTCTAGGGTTCTATTAAAAGTAAACAGAATAAGCTGGAGGTTTTAGTTCAATGGATGCTCATAAAGTTAACAGTATGATTTCTGAAAAAAAAAAAGACTAATGCTGTTCTAGGATACAAAGAGAGAGGCAAAGTGTCCTGAATTGGAAAAGTGATAATGTCTTACTCTTTGTTTGTCAGACCATATATGCAGTATTATGTTCAGTAATGGGTACCATATTTTAGGAGGAAGGTCATTGAGAAGCTACTAAATATATAGAATAAGGATGATCAACATGGTGGAAGACTAAATGAAAAACAGGATTTTAGCTTGGAGAAGATAAAATTTGAAATAAAATATCAATTCAAATATCCAAAATCTAATTGAATAGCAAACACTAGGCAGAAGTGTTGAATTTATTGTGCTTTTTCCTTAGAAAGCTGAACTAGAGTAACAATAAGGGAAGTACAGAGGGGGAAATGTGGTCCTAAAATAAGAAAAAAAATGTAAATTAGCTCTATGATAAAATCCAGTAGACTTTTTAGATCTCCCTTTCATTGGATGTCTTTATAACAGAGACAATATGTATACTTTTTAAAGTAATTTTTTCCTATTTTGGTATGAGATTAAATAAATGGCCTCTAAGTGATAACCAACTCTGAGGTTGTGCTTATGTAACCTAAGTCTTTTCTACATTCTTAACTTTGTTCCTCCAAATACTCTTCTCATATTATGATTTCCAAAAACTTCATTTATCACTTTGATCTCTGGGTACTTAAAAGTTGGCCAATGTTTCTCTTAAAAAGCATCACTCAGAACTGAACATGATACTCTAGATATACCTAAACAAGCATGAATTAGAGTCTGCCTATCACATTTCTCAATCTTTGGCCTCTACTTCCACTAATGCAGTTTAATATTGTATTGATTTTTTTTTTTTTGCTGTCACTCTACATTGTTGACCTCTTTTGAATTTGCAATAAACAAAGAACTCTACATCTTTTTATATTTATCTGAAGTTAAATCATTTCCATCCAACCTTGAATAATTGTCTTAGGATATAAATGTAGGAGTATTTACATTTAATATTATTATCTTTGGTTCATCATCTCAACTTAAGGTTTTTTAAAATTCTTTTTGATGATTTAATTTATTAACTACTCTCCCCAAATTTGTAAAATATATAAACATTTTATAAGCATCTTATCAATAAACCTTTAGATATCTATGCCTTAACTGGATCTTTATTTTTTCTTTAAAATAGAAAGCAAGTTAAAAAATACTATAAACATCTCCTTTGCTATTTCAAAGAAAATATGGGATAA
Organism: Macrotis lagotis; assembly: GCF_037893015.1. Lineage (NCBI taxonomy): Eukaryota > Metazoa > Chordata > Mammalia > Peramelemorphia > Peramelidae > Macrotis > Macrotis lagotis. Next base: position 166,038,099 of record NC_133658.1, on the reverse strand, counting down.
AAATACTCTTCCATTAAAGTCTCCCTGATTCATTCCTTAATTTTTTTATCTGAACCAGATGCATATTTTTGTTCTTCACTCTGAGCACTCCTGGAATTGCAGTTGTTTATTTTAGCCTAAAATTGTATTCCACTTGATCACTACCTTAAACTCTGACTTGTCAGTGTAACCTTTATTAGGTAGCTAGAGATTTTCTATACCTTCAACAGGATTCTTAAAATTCTGTCCCATTAATGAAATAAGTGAATCCTTTTATTTGGCTGACAAAATTTTAGGAAATTCCACTTTGGTCCTTATACTTTCTGGATTGTCTAAGAAAATTGATACTTACCTCCAGAAATGACTTACCTATCCCTCTAAATGTCTATAAGCCGGGAAAGGAATTTGAAACCAAACAACATAAGTGACAATGGGAAGGAGTCTTTGCTTTTATCTCTTATGCTTAACAGTATGGATTATTGCTACTCTGTTGAGTCAAAATTCAGCTATCTTATTTGTTTGTATCATAATTTGTGCCCAGATTATTATTGAGATAAAATTTTTAAAAGGACCAAATTGTGACAAAGGTGAAAGTATCTCCCTTCAGAGTTGCTAAGGATCATTTCAGACAGTCTTTGAATATTGCTTTATAATTTTGTTTTAAATTTCAGAACATGCCTTTCCCCCAGTTATACTAAGTCATTCTAAGGTAATTTTGAAGCTGCTGTATCACAGAACTTATTTAGATGGTATTCTCACTCATTCATTCATTTAACATTTATTAGTCACCTACAATATGCCTGTTAATGTTTTATTCTTATGTTATCTTTAGAAAAAAATCTCTCCACTTAAATATTAAGATGTTTTGAAACCATTTTCGAAACTGAGATGTCATTCATATTTTCCCATCAAAATAAGGTATTCATACACATTAGTTTCTTGATTCTTTAAAAAAGCAGTCCATGTGTTTTTATCCTCCATGCAGAAATAATTTTATTGAGGGAACTTGCAAACATTTGGTAAATATTCCTACTTTTGAATGGAAAAGGACCTTTGGTATCTAAAGGAACACTGGAATTGACATATCTAATATGAGTATGAAACATTTGCTTGCAAAATATGTATTTTCAGACTCATAATATTTTACTAGGATGAATTGATGTTGACTTATATGGTCATCAAGAAATCCATACAATTGAAATTTTCATTTTTGGCATGGAATAAGCCTCATTTGGGAGTACCTTAAAGCATTTAGTTTTCATATGATGATAAGGTCTTCCACCATGTTGGTCATCCTTATTCTAGGTATTTAGTAGCTTATCAATGACCTTCCTCATAAAATATGGTACCCATTACTGAACATAACACTGCATATGTAGTCTGACAAACACAAAGTAAGACATCACTTTTCCATTATTGACTTATGGATCATAGTACCTGGTTCCCTATTTTTTATTTAAAAATATTATTGAGATTTGTTTAGATTTCCTTAAATTCCAAATATGTTCCTAGCCTTTCTTTCTGAGACAGAAAGAGGGAGAAAGAGAGAGAGAGAGAGAGACAGAGAGAGAGAGAGAGAGAGAGAGAGAGAGAGAGAGAGAGACAGAGAGAGAGAGAGAGACAGAGAGACAGAGAGACAGAGAGAGACAGAGAGAGACAGATAAACAGACAGACAAGGGATAAGGGGAGGGAGGGAACAGAGCAGAAGTAAAAATCTTAAATAAAAAAACATCTCATCTAAAATTGGACAGTTACATATCTTGCATTAGACATTAAACCTAATTATTCTTCATAATCTCTTAACAAGAAAAGATTTCTAAAATATATCAAAAACATATCTAAAAAACCAGTATAAAACCAGGACTTTTCTTAAGTCTACTCATTTAAAATAATCATACTTTACCCCATTTGTCTTCTGTCTGATTAAACCCTGGCAAAAGGACTTTTTCAGTTTGAAAACTCTTGTAGTATGAATGAATCAATATAGAAGAGGCTATGGTTGAATGGAAAAGGAGTGCACCCTGCTGATGGAAATTGTTTGTATGTGCTAGCCACCCAAGTGGCCTTACTACAGTTTGTGACAGGAGTTCATGGCTGGTACCTACTATGAAATAAGTAGATCAGTGAAAATGTTTGCATAAAGATTAGTATGTGAGGCCCCACTAGACTTTTAAAGCATTCTGGATCTGTCAAACTTGTGCCCTTTAGAAGGGTCTGAAAACAAAAGAGGGAAATGAAGTAATCAGAATACAGGGCAAATTGCTCTTCACAGCTTGCTGTCCTGGACAATCTTAGGGAACTTCCACCTGGTCCTTGGAAAGAAGTGACCCTGTTCAAGAAAGCATCTGGGAAAATGAAGGAAAGCTTCTTATCAAAAATACTGAATGAATTTAATCAGAATTATGACTGGCATTGTTCACAGTCATGGGAATTCAAGAGGCTGCTATTTTGTAGAAGATAAAAGACATTAAGTCATCAATTAAACTTCCAAAATTCGCTGCTTTACTCTTTAAGGCAGGTAGTAGAAGTGCTTTCATTTAAAACATATTCTGATTTCAAAATTACTCCTCATGCAATGGCTCTTTTGCCTAATTGGGCATGTGCTATATTTTATATAAATATGCAAAATATTAAATAATTATGATTATTATAGGTGTATAACAATAGTTCTATGAAACTGATGCCATAAGCAGATCAACCCATGTCCAGAAGGGATTGCCTGTGATGAATTAGCAACCAGACAAGAAAAAAGTGGATCAACAACTAGTTCAATAATAATCCATTATTTGAACTTTGAAGAATGACAAGAAAGTTGTTTCTTTTGGGGATGAGAGAGGGAAATCAGATAGCTTACACGTCAAGTATTGTATATTCTAGTTGGTAGGTAGATGGGTGAGAACAGGTCAGACCTTCCTACTTCTCTCTTTAGTTGAAAAAGGTACAGTTCCACTACAACACTGCCACCTGCTGAAAAAAATGAAAACAAATCCCTGAAAAATCAGGGCAATGATCCCCTAGGGGGAAATGAAAGCCTATTAGAGGGATGATCTAGAACAGGAGTTCATAACCTTTTACTGTGTCATGGATCTCCTGAGCAGTCAGGTAAAGTTTGTCATTGGATGCCTTCTCAGAATAAAATTTTGAATGCAAAAACTACATAGCATTACAATTAACTAATTGTATTTAAAATTATTAAAATATTTTTAAAAATCAGAAATTCATAGAGACTGGGTCAGCAATTTCAATTGAGTTAATTTTTAATCATCAAAATTTATTAAACCACCAAAAGAGCATGATGAGGTTTTTGTAGGCTTTATATTTTAATAAACGTGTGTCTCTAAATTCATGATATCAGGGGGTTTAGAGTTGGAGATGATCTCTGAAATTCTCAAGTCTAAATCTTTTATTATATAAAAGGGAAAACAGTCACAGAAAGTTTGAGCAAGTTGCTAAAGGCTGAAAAAGTAGTAAGTATTAGACTCCAAGGTTTCAATACAATTCCTCAAAATAGGAAAAATGAATATAAAAATGAAATTCTTAAATATTACTGCTTTATTTTAATTTTTTATTTATTTAAATATTAATTTGTGGAAGTATTTCAATAACATGGTTTAATTTTAAAAAGATAATGACATTTTAAACTGAAAATCTATGTACAAATTATTATTCCTTTTAAATATCTAATAGATTATCACATTTTTTCCTTTCTTTTAAATTCTTTCATCCACCCTAGAGAAGGCTACCATTAGGAAAAAAAGTGTATATTATGTCATGTGTATAGTATGAAACTTTCATTTTACATTTTCTCTCCATGCAATATATGTTTAACAACAAATTTTCTGTACCTAAGGATATAGACATCTTAATCCTCTTTTTCTGAAATTCAATTACATATTAATTTTGAGAATGAGTGTAGCAATTTAGAACTCAGTGTACTGTTGTGTCTTTCCATGGCCGATTCAACACTGAATATTTCTTTCTCTATCAGATTTGACAATTTTCTAGATATGAGGTTAAAGCATAACCATTAATGTGCAGTAAATTTCCATTATTATTAATTCGGAAAATTCTTTGATATATTTTCTAATATTGTCTAAGTTGATGATGACTGATATGACTGGTAAGAAATTAAAAATTTTATTGAGATATTTCTTTTTATATTTCTTTAATTTCCAAATATATTCCTACCCTTCCTTTCTGAGAAGAGATGAACAGACAGACAGAAAGAGAAATTCTTACAATAGGGAAATAACTTTTCACTTTTAAAATTACATATATTTATATATATAAACATAATATTATATAAGCATACATATGCATACATGAATAATCTTGTATGTCAGAAACATTTGTAGCAATTATTTTTCTAAATCATCATTTCTCATTATCTGCTTGCATTTGTGCCTGTATAAATGTATTATGTAACATGTTTGTATATATGTACATATGTGTGTGTATGATTTGTGTGCATAAGAAATTATATAATAGAATGTGATTGTATGTATATCTGTGTGTGCATTATATGTCTGTGTATCTTTTGCAATCACCACTATCCCTTGTTTGATTACAAAGTTTCCATTTCCAACCTTGTCATAGCCATGAAAATAAGTGATCTGATTGTTTTTTAGCTTCCTGTGGTGTGACCTTTTGTATTAAAGCCTTGTATCCATTTTAAACTTTTTTTTTAGTTTATATATTATTTCTCATACATATAATTGCTGGTAAACCAGTTTTCTGAGCTAATTCAGTTGTTATTAATAATACTTTAACAAGAAATTTCTTTTCTTGAATTTACAGAATACTGAAATTTTGAATTCAATAATTTGCGATTCTTAATTATTTAGTGTGTCTCACAGATTTAATTTCATATTTTAGACACAATAAATAGTTTTTTTTACTGTAAAAATTGAATTGTATTTCATTTTTTGAAGGTGAGAAGAGGTCTCTGCACTGCTTCCTTAAATGAGATTTCCTACATGTCTCTTTGCCTATTTCTCATTCTTTTCTATACTTATTTTTTATTGTGTTTTGAATTTTACAATTGTTCCTCCAGTCTTGCTTCCCTCCCCCATCCCCCAAAAAGGTTGTCTGATAATTTTTACATTGTTTCTGCTTTGTGCATTGATCAAAATTGCATGTGTTGAGAGAGAAATCATATCCTTAAGGAAAAAATAAAACATAAGACATAGCAAAATTGCATAATAAGATACTCTTTTAAAAAATTAAGGGTAATAATCTTTGATCTTTGTTTAAATTCCACCATTCTTTCTCTGGATACAGATGGTTTTCTCTTTCACAGATATCCTAAAATTGTCCTGGATTGTTGTAGTGATGAAAAGAGCAAGTCCATTAAGACTGATCATCACCCCCATGTTGCTGTCAGGGTGTATAATATTCTTCTGGTTGTGCTCATCTTGTTCAGCAGATAATGCAGATCCTCCCACACTTCTCTGAATTCCCATCCCTCCTGGTTTCTAATAGAAAAGTAGTGTTCCATAGCATACATATACCACAATTTGTTCAACCATTCCCCAATTGATGGACATTCACTCAATTTCCAATTCTTTGTTACCACAAACACGGTTTCTATGACTATGTTTGTACAAGTAATGGTTTTCCCCTTTTTCATGATCTCTTTAGGGTATAGACCCAGTAGCAGTATTGCTGGATCAAAGGGTATGCACATTTTTATTGTCTTTTGGGCATAATTCTAAATTTATCTCTAGAAAGGTTGGATCAGTTCACAGCTCCATCAACAATATATTAGTATTCCAAATTTCCCACATCCCTTCCAACACTGATCATTGTCCTTTCTGGTCATATTGGCCATTCTGAGACATGTGAGGTAATGCTTTAATTATCATTTCTCCAATAAGTAGTGATTTAAAGCAATTTTTCATATAACTATGGATCACTTTGATTTCCTCATCTGTAAATTGCATCTCCAAATCCTTTGACCATTTGTCAATTGGGGAATGGCTTCTTATTTTTTAATAAACTTGACTCAGTTCTCTATATATTTTAGAAATGAGTCCTTTGTAAGAAATACTACTTGTAAAAATAGTTTCCCAATTTACTACATTTGTTTTGATCTTGGTTCCAGTGGTTTTGTCTGTGCAAAAGTTTTTTTTTTTGAAATTTATTGTAATCAAATTTATCTAGTTTGTTTTTAATGATGTCCTCCATCTTTTCCTTGGTCATAAACTGCTTTGATTTCCATAGATCCGAGATGTAAACTATTCCTTGATCTCCTAGTTTGCTTATAATATTGTATTTTTATGTCTAAATCATATATCCTTTTTGATCTTATCTTGGTATAAGGTGTGAGGTTTTGGTCTAATCCTAGTTTCTGCCATACAAACTTCCAGTTTTCCCAGTTTTTATTTTATTTCCCAGTTTTTACTGAAGAGAGAGTTTTTATCCCATAAGCTGGACTCTTTGGGTTCATGAAACAGCAGTTTATTAAAATAATTTTCTTCTATTTCTTTTGTTCCTTGTCTAATCTATTGATCTACCATTCTGTTTCTCAGCCAGTACCAGATAGTTTTGATGACTGATGCTTTATGATATAATTTTATTTTACTTTTTTAAATAAAAGATTTTATTTATTTGAATTATATAATTTTCCCCTAATCTTGCTTCTCTCCACCTACGCCCCCACAGAAGGCAGTCTGTTAGTCATTGTTTCCATGTTATACAATGATCTAAGTTGAATGTGATGAGAAATCATATACTTAAGGAAGAAAAAGTATAATAGAGAGCAAAATTACATAATAAGATAACTTCTTTTAAAGAAATTAAAGGTCTATGGTCTTTGTTCAAACTCCACAATTCTTTCTCTGGATACAGATGGTGTTCTTCATTGCAGATAGTGCAAAAGCCACCTTCTTTTGCACTTTTTTTTCATTAAATCCCTGGAAATTATTGTTTTCATTTCTCCATATGAATTCACTCACAATGTTTTTCTAACTCATTAAAATTTTTTATGGAATTTTGATTGATAGGGCACTAAATAAATAGTTTAATTTAGGTAAAATTGTGACTTTTTTGTTATATTAGCTTGCCATATCATGAGCAGTTGATATTTTCCCAGTTTTTTAAATGTTTTTATTCTGAGAAAAAATGTTTTTGTAGTTGTTTTCATAGTTTCTGAGTCTGCCTTGGCAGGTAGATTCCCAAGTATTTTATATTACCTGCAGTTGCTTTAAAATGGGATTTCTTTTTCTAGTTCTTACTGCTGTATCTTGCTATTAATATATAGATATGCTGAGGATTTATGAGGGCTTATTTTATATCCTGCGAGTTTGCTAATGTTGCTAATTGTTTCTAGTGATGTTTTAGATGATTTTTTAGGATTCTCTAGGTATGCTATCAGGTCATATGCAAAGAGTGACATGTTTGTTTCTCCCTTTCCAATTCTAAATCCTCCAATTTCTTTTTGTTCTCTTATTGCTGAAGCTAGCATTTCTAACAAAATATTAGATAGTAGTGATGATAACAAGAATCCTTGTTTCACCTCTGATCTTATTGGGAATGACTCTAGCGTATTCACATTTCATATAATGTTTGTTGATAGTTCCAGATAGATACTGCTTGTCATTCTAAGAACAATCCATTTATTCCTAGTGTTTTTTTTTTTTGCAGGAATGGGTGCTGTGTTTTGTCAAAAGTTTTCTGCATCTTATGATATAATCATATGTTTTCTGATAGGTTTCTTTTTTTTAGGTTTTTGCAAGGCAAATGGGATTAAGTGGCTTACCCAAGGCCACACAGCTAGATAATTATCAAGTGTCTGAGACAGCATTTGAACCCAGGTACTCCTGATTCCAGGGCCAGTGCTTCATCCACTGCACCACCTAGCCCCCCCCTTCATAGGTTTCTTATTGATAAAGTTAATTAAACTAACAGTTTTCATAATATCGAACCAACCCTGCATTCCTGGGATAAATCCTACTTGGTCATTTTGTATTATCCTAGTTACAACTTGCTGCAATTGCTTTGCTAAGGTTTTATTTAAGATTTTTGCATCTATATTCATTAGGAAGATAGGTCTATAATTTTCTTTCTCTGTTTTGACTCTTCCTGGTTTAGATAGCAGCACCATATTGGTCTCATAAAATTAGACAGAATTATCTACTCACCTATTTTTCCAAAGAGTTATTATAGAATTGGAACCAATTGTTCCTTAAATGTTTAATAGAATTCACTTGTGAATCTGTCTGACCCTGGAGATTTTTCTTTAGAGAGTTCAATAATTGCTTGCTGAATTTATTTTTCTGAGATATGGTTATTTAGGGTAATTAATTTCCTCTTCATTTAACCTGAAAATCTTATATTTTTTGTAAATATTCATCCACTTCACTTAGATTATCAAATTTATTAGCATACAGTTGGGCAAATTAATTCTGTATTGTTACTTTAATTTCTCCTCATTGGAGGTGAGTTCACCTTTTTTCATTTATGCTCCTGGTAATTTGGTTTTCTTCCTTCTTTTTTTCAAATTTAAATTGACTAGAGGTTTATCAATTTTATTGGTTTTTTCATAAAACTAACTCTTGGTGTTATTTATTAGTTTTGTAATTTTCTTCCTTTCAATTTTATTAATTTCTCCTTTAATTTTTAGAATTTCTAATTTAGTATTTGATTGGGGGTTAATTTTTTCTTTCTCTAATTTTTAGTAGCATGTTAAGTTCATTGATTTCTGATTTCTTCAATTTATTCATGTAAGTATTTAAAGATATAATAGATCCCCTGACAACTGCCTTGGTTGTATCCCTTATGTTTTGGTATATAGTTTCATTATTGTCATTATCTAGAATGAAATAATTTATTGTTTCTATAATTTTTTTGTTTATCCACTCATTCTATATAATGTGGTTATTTAGTTTCCAATTAGTTTTAGTTCTATCTCTCCCTGACCCATTATTGAATATGATTTTCATTGCATTATGAACTGAGCAGAATGTATTCATTATTTCTGCCTTTCTATAATTGATTCTAAGGTTTTTTTGCTCTAGTTCATGACCAATTTTTTTTTGTAAGTGCCATGTATTGCAGAAATAAAAGATCTATTCCTTTCTATCCTCATTCAACTTTCTCTAATAGTCTATCATGTCTATGCTTTCTAACATTCTAGGTTTGCTGCCTATATCTTCCTATAACTCATTCAATTTCTCCTCTAAGAATTTGGATGCTATACCACTTGGTGCATACATATTTAGTATTGAAATTACTCCATTGTCTATGGCACCTTTTAGGAGGATTTAGTTTCCTTCCTTATCTCTTTTAATGAGATCTATTTTTGTAGTCACTTTGTCTGAGAAAAGGATTGCTACCCCTGCTTTTTTTTTTCTTTTCATCTGAAGCTAAATATATTTTGCTCCAGCCTTTTACCTTTACTCTGTATGTATCTCTCTATTTCAACTGAGATTCCTGTAAGAAGCATATTGTAGGATTCTGGTTTTTAATCCATTCTGCTATTTGCTTATGTTTTATGGAAGAGTACATCCAATTTACATTCAAAGTTATAATTATTAACTCTTTATTGTCCTCCATACTATCTTCCCTCTGTTTATATTTTCCCCTTTTTTCACTTTATCCATATTTCCCAGTATTTTGTTTTTGAATATCACTACCTTCAGTGTGTTTGCTCCTTGTATCCAACTTCCTTCCCCTTTCTTTCCCTTTTTTCTTTGCCCCTACTTCCTACTGTTAGTTCCACTTTTTATCCCCCCCCCTTCCCCTTTCCTCTTTTTTTTAGGTTTTTTTTCCTTTATTTTTTGCATGGCAAATGGGGTTAAGTGGCTTACCCAAGGCCACACAGCTTGGTAATTATTAAGTGTCTGAGACTGGATTTGAACCCAGGTACTCCTGACTCCAAGGCCGGTGCTTTATCCACTACACCACCTAGCCGCCCCCCCACCCTTTCCTCTTTTAATACTTGAAAGGTAAAGTATGTTTCTCAACTGAGTGTGCGTATGTTAACTTTAGGCCTAATCTGATTGGACTAAGATTCAGGAGATTCTCAGTTCCTCCCTTCTTCTCCTCTAGTGCAATAGGTACTATGCGCCTGCGATTTACCCCATCCAATCTCCTCCATCCTTTACTATCTTTACTATCCCCCCTTTTAAGAAGAAATTGTTTTAATCATTCTGAGTCATAGGTAAGTCATGAGTGTCTATTATTTCTAGCTAAGTATATTCTCTCTAATAGAGTTATAATTCTCAAGATTTATGAGAATCTTTCTCCAAGGTGGGGATTTAGCGAGTTTCATCTTATTGAATAGCAAGGGTTTTTTTTTTCTTTACTCTTTTTTTTAACGTTTCCCTGTGTCTTTTGAGCCTCGTGTTTGATGTCCAAATTTTCTATTTAGCTCTGGTCTTTTCATCAGAAAATGTTGAAGTCTCCTATTTCATTAAATGTCCATCTTTTCCCCTGGATGATAAGGCTCAGCTTTTCTGGGTAGTGGATTCTTGGCTGCATTCCAAGTTCCCTTGCTCTTTGGAATATCGCATTCCAGGGCCTTAGATCCCTTAAGGTTGATGCAGTCAGGTCCTGTGTAATATTTACTGTGGCTCCTTGGTATCTAAATTGTTACTCTCTGGCTGCTTGCAGGATTTTGTCTTTTATCTGATATTTCTGGAATTTGGCCACAATATTCCTTGGTGTTTTCCTATAAGGATCTTTTTCTGGGGGGGGGGGGGTTGATGGATTCTTTTTTTTAATGTTTTTTGCTAGGCAGTGGGGTTAAGTGGCTTGCCCAAGACCACACAGCTAGGTAATTATTAAGTGTCTGAGGCCAGATTTGAACTCAGGTACTCTTGACTCCAGGGCCAGTGCCCTATCCATTGTGCCACCTAGCTGCTCCTGATGTATTCTTTCAATAACAATTTTGCCCCCTGGTTCCATGATATCAGCGTAGATTTCCATCACTAAATCCTGTACTATTGAATCCAGGCCTTTTTTTTTTTCTTCTTCAATATTTTCAGGAATCCCAATGATACTTACGTTGTCTTTCCTGAACTATTCTTGCAGTCAGTGGTTTTGCTGATGAGGTGTTTTACATTTTCTTTAATTTTTCCTATGTTTTGATTTTGTTTAACAGATTTTTGCTGTCTCCTTTTTTTAGAGAAGAAGTTTCCTCATTTACCTTTTGCAATTCTGTTTTTCAATTGATCAATTCTATTTGTGAATTGATTTTCCATTTGCCTAATTGTAGTTTTCAGAGAATTATTTTCTTATTGTATTTGTCCAGTTGTATTTTCCAAGGATTTTTGTTGTTGTTTTGAGATGTTAATTTTCTCTTGAGTTTCATTTCCAATTTTTTTCCAATTGATTTTTAAACTTCTTCCTGATTTCTTTGAGGAAGCTTTTTCTGAGCTGGGGACCAATTCATTTGCTCAGAAGTTCTAGATACCTCTGAGTTAGGGTCTTTGCCTTCAAAGCAGTTTTCATGGACCCCCTTTATCACTGGTCTTTTTTCATTTTCCTAGGGTCTTGTTTTGGGAGAGGGGCTGGATCACTGACATTTGGTATTGAGCTCCCTAGAGGCCTTGCCCACTGGGTTTAGTAACTTCAAGTGGGCTGGCCTGTAGTCATGCTGGTTACTTTGTCTGTAGTGTCTGTGACCTTGATTTGAGGCCCTCTCCCTAGTCCATGAAAGGGGTGAGGGGGCACAACTGAATACTGTCATCCTTGAACAATGTGGGCTGTGCCCTGGGGAAGGTAGTTAATCTCCCTATTCAGCTGAGGTAGCTCTACTGCTCACCCGGTCAGTGTTCCCAGTTCACCCATGATCCTCTGAAACAGACTGTGTTCGTAAATGTTTTTCTCCTACCTTCTTTTTCTGGGTTTTGCTGATCAAATTTCTGTTGAGAGGATTCTTTCATATTATTTCTGAGGGGAAACAAGGAGACATTAGCACAGTGCCATCTTGGTGGGAAGTCATAACAAATAGTTTTAATGATAACATCTTTATAATAAAATTTGATGTTATTCTCCTTTCTTTGCTTCTTTAGATTTTTATACTTTCCCTTCAGAATCGAGAATTGTTAGTAGAAAATTGGATAGATTTGGACAGACAAATTTTGCATATTGATATTGAAGCTCATGAATGTCTTAGTTTCTTTGTTGACTCTCTGGGTACTTCTATGAAAAGTGTTAAAATATTTTTTCATCTTTGTTGATGTATATACTCAATATCTTTTTCTTGCCATTGAAATTGTAACATAGAATTATGTTTTATAAGAAAAATTGCACCTTTGCTTTTCTTCTGTAATTACTCAGAATTACAAATAATACTATAATACCAGATTTTAATAATATTAAAATGGTTCGTGTTTTGTTTCCTTGTTTTGACAATAAATTTATACTTTGTCAGAATATGGGGGCTTCTATTGAGATCACCTGACTTAGTATTTTTTTTCCTTTTTATGACTGACATATTGATGATTGTTTAAATTTTGAATAAAACGTATAACCTTGGAATTAATCCAATATTTTTAGATATATTATAATAGTCTTTACAGGACTCTGATTTTTTGCACCCAAATTAATTAGTGATCTTGAGGCACACCTGGCTTTCTTTTCTGATCCTGAGTTTAAATATTGATGTTATATTTGTCTCATAAAAGAGTTTGGAATAAAGTGCTTCCTTTTTGGGTTTTTTAAGAATAATTTATATTGTTTGAATATTAACTGCTCTTTATACATTGTTTGCTCTTTATACATTGTTTCTATTTGATGTATTTCTCTATTATTCAAGTCTTTTTCTTTTGTGCTTCTTTTGGTATTATTCCTTGATTTTTCTAGTTTTAAACTTTGGTTATCAATTCTACCTAATCCTGTTTTTTTTCTATTTAGTGTGTCTATTTTCATCCTCCACTCACATTCTACATATGCATAAACGTATGTATATGCATGTGCACATGTGTATGTACATATGTCTATTCTTATATTCATATATATTTACTTTCTTTGATCTTAAATTCTCCTTAAATTTTTATCACTTTAGTTTCTTTAATTCATTTTTTCTTCTCATTCCATTGATCAAACTCCATTTTAAAAACTACTTTAGAAAGATGAGAGAATTCATTTCATTAATTAATTTAGTATTTACAATTTCTTTTGTTTGCTTCTTTTGTGTTTCTACATTTTTTCCTACATGTTCTACTACATTTTGTAGTATTAACGTAGAACTATCAGCTCATCTCACTTTTTTTTTTCCCTAAAAAATGTTAAATGTTTCATTTCTATTGAAAGCAATCCTTTTTCATTGATGTTTAGGTCAAGTTTTTGGTGCATTCTTTTCTGAATTGCAGTTTGACTTAATATGTGTTATTGAACATTATACTATTCTAAATCTTATTTCTTAAGACTGCTAAATAATCTTGTTTATTCAAAGATTTAGAGCTGAAAGGAATCCACCTGAACTAATAATGCAACCAACTTCCATTTCACAGATTGGGAAAGGAATATTGAGATGTGAAATGATTTACCCAAAGTTATATAAGTAGTTTCAAAGGTAGGATTGGAATCCAGTTTGCCTGACTCCATAAAAATGCCTTTCCAAAAATAATATTCAATTTGACTTTCCTACTTGTAACATATTTCTTTTTTATTAAAATTTTCGAATATAAATACTTTATATTTTAAAGTTTTAAGCATATTGCCACACCCAGCTTCAATTTGTGGATTTTATTATCTATTATCTATCATCTATACTTGGTCTGTATATAAGCATTCTGAAAAAAATTTTCATATATTTTCTCCTGAAATTTTCCTGAAATTCCTTCTTTTTCCTCCTCCTCCTACTTCTTTTCTCCTTCTTTCTTCTTCTTCTTCTTCTTCTTCTTCTTCTTCTTCTTCTTCTCCTCCTCCTCCTCTTCTTTCTTCACCAATGAGCTTTACATTGTTACAGCAACTGTCTCCAAGATTAATTCCTTTAACTTGCATACTACATGATGATTTAGTCTTGTTTTCTTTTGCTTTTCTACTGACAAATTTTTCTCACTTAAGTATTTTGGTGTTCCAAATCTGTCATTCTATTTTTCAGAAATACTATTCAGAAAGTTTTTTAATATAATTTTCATTTTTCCTTCTTTGCTACTTGTGTTTTTTTTTAATTATGCTTCAAGAGCTCTAATTTATGGCCCCAAGTGATTCTTAATTCTTTTATTTTTGAAGTTTTATTTCTTCTATTATTCTAGATCTTCTTGTCATTGTTCTATAATCTCTGAAGAAGTGTTTGTGTGTGTGTGTGTGTGTGTGTGTGTGTGTGTGTGTGTGTGTGTGTGTTGTAATGGTTATAAAAGTCCTAAATTCAGAAAGAAATGAGGTCTGGGGAGAAGAAATACACTGATTTAGAGGATGAGGGAATAGCATAAGGTGGGGTGTTGGATGGGTTGATTACTGGGAATGGGATAAAGACAGAACAACATGTTCATTTGGAAGTTTATGAAAGTCTTCTAAATTCAAACAGAAAAAAATGACAAGGAGATTTGTGGGGGAAAGGATAAGGAAGGGACTGTTGGAAGTATTGGTTAAGGAGGGCATGGTAGTACGTAGAAGTAGAACAGAGGTGTGAAGAGGGATAGAAATAGGGTGAGAAGGATAGTGAGGACAAAAGAAAAGAGGAAAATTAAAAAGTTAAATATAACTTACAATGTGAATTGCATGAATTCATGGAAACAGATACCATCTTATTTAATTTAAGGGGGCAGAGACAAGATGGTGACAGGAGAGGATTCTCTCTTAGATACTCTCTCTCTCTCTCTCTCTCTCTCTCTCTCTCTCTCTCTCTCTCTCATATTTCCAAAGTTATAAAATAAGAACTCTAACTGAATTTTTGAGAGACAGAATCCACAGTGGGATCCAGTAAGACAATTCTCTAGACCAAGGTAACCTGGAAAATAGCACAAAGGCTCCACTCCATGGGGTTGGAGGGTTGGCCAGCCAGAGTGCCTCCTAGAGGCAGCCCCAGGGTGCTGGGAGCCATGGCTCAAGGTAGCAGGGGCATTTTCCTGACTTACAAACCAGAGGGAACACTGGGCACAACTTGGGGGATCACCAGGGGCCCTCTGCTAGATCCAGCCAGAAAAACCAGCCCTCAGGGCACTCAGCAAGCAGGGATGGACACAGCTGCCCAGATCCAGGAACCGGAAGCAGGCATAGCCAGTAAGGAGGATCCCCAAGGCATGAGTACTGAGCCCAGGTAGGAGAGTGGAGAGAGACTGTCGAGGTCTGTCCTCTTTCCCTGGAATAGGACTCTGGGGCTCTGATCACATTCAGATCCTGATCACAGTCTAGGCCCCTCATAGAACAGCAGGGCCCCGCCCACCTCAGCCCAGTGGCAGAGGGGTGCATTTGTGGTCATTCACAGTCCAGGAGGGAAGGCATAGCCTCACACGTGGAAATCCTTTTGTGTGTGGGGGGTGTACCAATAATACTCAAAAGCTCGTGAAGCACCCCAAAACCAGACACAGGCTGGAGAAATGAGTAAGCAGAAAAGAAAGAGGAACACCTTTAAGAAATACTTTGTCTATGACCCCAAGCAGGATAAAAATATTCATTCTGAAGATGAGGAAGTACAAGCTCCTGCATCTAAAGACTCCAAGAAAAACAGAAATTTGGCTCAGGCTAAGACAGAGCTCAAAAAAGACTTTGAAAATCAAGTGAGGGAGATAGAAGAAAAATTGGTAAAAGAAATGAGAGAGATGCAGGAAAAACATGAAAAAGAAGTCAACAGCTTAGTCAAGAAGATCCAAAAAATGCTGAAGAAAGTAACATGTTAAAAACCAGCTTAGGTCAAATGGATAAAATATTTCAAAAATATATTGAGGAGAAGAAAGCTTTAAAAAACAGAATTAGCCAGATGGAAAAGGATATAAGAAAGCTATATGAGGAAAACAAATCCTTCAGATTTAGAATGGAACTGACGAAGGCTGCTGATGTTATGAGAAATCAAGACACAATACTTCAAAAGCAAAAGAATGAAAAATTAGAAGAAAATGTGAAACATTTAATTGAAAAAAAACAACTGATATGGAAAAGAGCTTGAGGAAAGATAATTTAAAAATTATTGGAATACCTTAAAGTCATGATCAGGAAAACAGCCTTGACATCATTTTCAAAGAATTACTATAGGAAAATTTCCATGATATCCTAGAAGCAGAGGGCAAAATAAAAATTGAGATAATCCACTGATTTTCCTGAGAAAGAGATTAAAAAACCAGGAATATTATAGCCAATTTTCAGAACTCCCAAGTGAAAGAGAAAATATCACAAATATCCAGAAGGACACAATTCAAATATTGTAGAACTGCAGTCAGGATCACACAGGACTTAGCAGCAGCTACATTAGAAGCTCATAGGGCTTGGAATATAATATTCCTGAAGGCAAAAGAGCTCGGAATACAACCGAGAATCAACTACCCAGAAAAACTGAATTTACTCTTCCGGGGGAAAAGGTGGACTTTCAATGAACCAGGGGAATTTCAAGTGCTCCTTTTGGAATGGCCAGAGCTGAACAGAAAGTTTGATCTTCAAATACAGGGCTCAGATGAAGCATAGAGAATGGAGAAGAAGGGTAAACTATGAGGGACTTATTGATGATGAACTACATGTATTCCTGCATAGAAAAATGATACTGATAATACTCATAAGAAACTTCTCATTTAATAGAGCAGGTAGAAGGAACTTTTATAGATGAAGCACAGGAGAGAGAACTGAATTTGAAGATTATAATATAGTGTAAAAATGGAGTCAATGGCTAAAAGTGAAATGTAATGGGAGAAAGAAAAAGGAGAAGTGGAATAGGCTAAGATATTTTATATAATAAGATTTCTTCTTTTACAATGAACTATTGCAATGAAATGGAAGGGGGAAGGCAAGGGGGGAATGAGGGAACCTTTGCTCTCATCAGAGGTGTCTAGGAGAGGAAACAGCATATATACTCAATGGGGTATAGACATCTAGAGTAAGAAGGAGAGAAAGGGGACAGGGCGAAGGGGGGGGATGTGAGTTATGGAGCAGAGGATGGACTGTGGGGGGAGAGTTGTCAGATATAACATTTTCTTTTTTTACTTCTTGCAAGGGGCTGCGGTTGGATAGCCTGTCCAGGACCATGGGGCCAGATAGATGTTGGGCCTAAGGGGTGATATGTGGGCTCGGGGTCTATTGACCCCAGGGCCAGGGATCTGTCTGCTGTGCCACTTAGCTACCCTACAGCACATTTCAGAAGAGGGACAGAGTGAAAGGAGAGAGAAAATATAGTATATGGTAGTGGGGAGGTGTGAATGGAGGGAGTTGCAATCTGCAATGGCAAGAGTGGAAAAATATGGAAGTAGCTTTTTTCATGGACTTATCATAAAGAATGTGATCCATCCATGACAGAGCTGGAGGTGCTGGAGCACAGACTGAAGCACATTTATTATTATTTTTTTGGGAGTGTTGCAAGGCAAGTGGGGCTGGGTGGCTTGCCTGGGGCCTCACAGCTGCGTGATTTTGGGTGGCTGAGACCAAATTTGAACACAGGTGCACCTGATTCCAGGACTGGTGCTGTGTCCACTGTGCCACTTGGCCACCATTATTATTATTATTATTATTATTATTATTATTATTATTATATTTTTAAAATTTTATTTTGAGTCTTTTTGTTTTTTGTTTTTTGCAGGGCAATGAGTTTGGGGTGGCTTTCCTGGGGTCACACAGCTGGGTGACTTTTTAGGTGTCTGGGGCCGGATTTGGTCTCAGGTGCTCCTGGCTCCAGGGCTGGTGCTCCATCCACTGTACCACCTGGCTGCACCTATCATCATCATCATCATCATCATCATCATCATCATCATTATTATTATTAATTTTAATTTCTTATCTTTCCTTTACTTTATCACTCATGCAAGTCTATATTTTGGGGGGGAAGGAGGGTATTATATTTACTCTTAAACAAGAATATTTTAGTAATGTATATAAACATCATTTGTACAAAATAAGAATAAATAAATAAAATTAAAAACCTTTTTAAAAATGGAAATTTAACATGTTACTTTCGGGAAATGATATGATGATTAGAGCTACACACATACAAAACAAAGATCAGGAGTAGAGTATATTATGTGGGAAAAAGTAGAGGTAGTAATCATTATCTCAGATAAAGTCAAAGTTAAAACAGATTTAATTTAAGTAGAAAAATATGGAAATTGCACTATATGTGAGCACTATAGTGATGTGATGATGAGAAGGTAGACTTAGAAAAATATGAAAAGAATTGAATTTATGAAGGAAGATGTTAAATAACTTTAAAGAAAAAGGCCAATAAATAAGCAGAGCATGGCCTCATGTATATATGCATATAAGTGCCTAAGTGTATGTGATTATAGATATTTATGTATATGCATAAATATATATGCATGAATATGTATATGTATGTATATATAAACATATATATGTAAATATATAAGATATATAATATAACTGTATTGCATGTGTTTATCCACATAGAGGAAGAAGGGGAAAATAAAGCTAAAAGTGTTCATCAAAGAAGAAAAAATATGTATAAGAAAACAAAGAAAAGGTGGACAATTTTACACACAATCATTTGGTTTCATTCTATAGAATTCCATTCTCCCATTTCTTACATTGTATTTAAGTTTAAAATATTCTTTTTATCAATAAACAATTTAACAATAGATAAATAAAAATATTGTTTTCCAAAATTTTGGCATGAACTGATGTCAAACTCATTTACCTTTGCATGCTGTGCATTTTTTACCTTCTATTAGCCTTTGCAGACCAGAGGTAACTTTCTTCTTTTTTTACACATTAAGAAAGATTTTATTTAGTTAGTTTTACAATTTTCCCCCTAATCTTGCTTCCCTCCCCCCAACCCCCACAGAAGGAAATCTGTTAGTCTTTTTGGCATACATTGATCTAAGTTGAATGTGATGAAAGAGAAATCATATCCTTAAGGGATTAAATTAAGTATAAGAGATAGTAAAATTACATAATAAGATAACTTTTTAAATTAAAGGTAATAGTCCTTGGTCTTTGTTCAAGCTCCACAATTCCTTCTCTAGATACAGATGGTATTATCCATCTCAAATAACCCCAAATTGTACCTGATTGTTTTACTGATACATGAGCAAGTGCATTAAGTTTTATCATTGCCCCCATGTTTCTGTTATGGTGTACAATGTTTTTCTGGTTCTTCTCATCTCACTCAGCATCAGTTCATGCAAATCCTTCCAGGCTTCCCTGAATTCCCATCCCTCCTGATTTCTAATAGAACAATAGTGTTCCATGGCATACATACACCACAGTTTGTTAAGCCATTCCCCAATTGAAACACATTCAATTAATTTCCAATTATTTGCCACCACAAACAGGTCTGCTTGAATATTTTTGTACAAGTGATGCTGGTTCAAAGGATATACACATTTTTGTTGCACTTTGGGCATAATTCCAAAGTACTCTTCAGAAAAAGTGGATGAGCTCACAGCTCCACCAACAATGAATTAGAGTCCCAGATTTCCCACATCCCTTCCAACATTTATCATAGCCCTTTTTGGTCATAATGGTCAGTATGAGAGGTATGAGGTGATATCTCAGAGATGCTTTAATTTGCATTTCTCTAATAAATAATGATTTAGAGCATTTTTTCATTTGACTATGGATAGCTTTTATTTCCTCATCTGTAATTTCCTTTGCATACCCTTTGACCATTTGACAATTGGAGAATGGCTTTTTTTTTACTTTGACCCTTATCTGTATATTTTAGATAGGAATCCTTTCTCAGAAATACTAGTTGTAAAAATGGTTTCCCAATTTACTACATTTCTTTTGATCTTGCTTAAAGAGTTTTTGTCTGTGAAAAAGCTTTTTAATTTAATGTAATCAAAATTATCTAGTTTGTTTTAAATAATATTCTCCATCTCTTCCTTGGTCATAAACTGCTTCCCTTTCCATAGATCTGACAGTTAAACTAGTCCTTGATCTTCTAGTTTGCTTATAATATTGTTTTTTATGTCTAAATCCTGTATCCATTTTGATCTTATTTGGTATAGGGTGTGAGGTGCTCGTCTAATCCAAGTTTTGTCTATGCTAACCTTCAATTTTTGCAATAGTTTTTATCGAGGAGAGAGTTTTTATTCCAATAGCTGGACTCTGGGTTTATCAAACATCAGATTACTCTGTTTCCTCCTATTGCACCTAGTCTATTCCAGTGATCCATGACTTTATTTCTTAGCCAATACCAGGCAGTTTTGCTGATTGATGCTTTATAATACATAGATCTGGTAAGGCTAAGCCACCTTCTTTTGCACATTTTTATTGAATCCTGCAAAATTCTTGCCCTTTTCTTTCTCCATATGAATTTACTTACATTTTTTTTCTAACTCATTAAAGTAATTTTTTGGAATTTTGATTGATAGGGCACTAAACAAGTAGTTTAGTTTTGGTAGAATTGTCATTTTTATCATATTAGCTGGACTTATCTGTGAGCAGTTAGCATTTGCCCAGGTGATCTAAATGTTATTTTATTTGGATGAGAAGTGTTTTCTAATTGTTTTCAAAAAGCTTTTGAGTCTGCCTTGGTGGGTAAATGCCAAAATATTTTATATTGTATGAAGTTACTTTGAATGAGATTTCTCTTTCCAGCTATTTCTGCTGTATCTTGCTAGTCATATATAGAAATGTTGAGGATTTATGAGGGTTTAATCTATGTCCTGTGACTTTGCTAAAGTTGTTAATTATTTCTAGGAGTTTTTTAGATGATTTTGGGGAGATTCTCTAGGTATACCATCATGTAATCTGCAAATACTGAGAGTTTTGCCTTTTCCTTCCCTATTCTAATTCCATTAATTTCTTTTTCTTCTCTTATTGCTGAAGCTAAAAATTTCTAATACAATATTCAATAGTAACTGGTGATAATGGGCATCCTTGTTTCATCTGTGATCTTATTGGGAATGCTTCTAGCCTATCTCCATTGCACAACGTGCTTGTTGATGGTTGCAGATAGATGCTGCTTATTATTCTAAGGAACAATCCATGTATTCCTATGATTCTCTACTTTTTTAGTAGGAATTGGTGCTGTATTTTGTCAAAAGCTTTTTCACCACCTATTGATATAATCATATGATTTCTGATAGGTTTGATATTGATATAATTAATTATTAATAGAAAATTTCCAAATATTGAACCAACCCTGCATTCCTGGGATAAATCCTACTTGGTTATAATGTATCATCCCAGTGATAATTTGTTGCAATCCTTTTGCTAAGATTTTATTTAAGAGTTTTGCTTCTATCTTCATCAGGGATATAGGTCTATAGTTTCTTTCTCTGTTTTAACTATTCTTGGTTTAGGTATCAGCACCATATTGGTGTCATAGAAAGAGTGAGACAGAGTTCTGTATTCACCTGTTTTTCCAAAGAGTTTATATAGAATTGGAACCCATTGTTCCTTAAATATTTGATGGAATTCACTTCTGGCCCTGAAAATTATTTCTTAGGGAGTTCAATAATGGCTTGTTGAATTTCAATTTCTGAGATAGGGTTATTTAGATTTTTAATTTCCTCTTCATTTAGTCTGTGCAACTTATATTTTTGTCAATATTCATCCATTTCACTTAAATTATCAATTTGTTGGCATAGGGCTTGGTAAAATATTTCTGAATTGTTACTTTAATTTTTTCTTCATTGGTGGTGTATTCACCTTTTTCATTTATGGTACTGGCAAATTAGTTTTCTTTCTTTTTTAAGCAAATTGAACATAGGTTTATCAATTTTATTGTTTTTTTTCATAAAACCAACACTTGGTTTTATTTATTAGTTCAATAGTTTTCTTACTTTCTATTTTATTAATTTCTCCTTTAAGTTTTAGAATTTCTAATTTGGTATTTATTTGGGGAGTTTTAATTTGTTCTTTCTCTAAATTTTTAACTGCATATTTAGTCAGTGATTTCTTCTTTCTCTAATTTATTCATATAAGCATTTAACGATAAAATATATCACCTGATAGACACCTTGAGTGAATATCATAGGTTTTGATATATTGTTTCATTATTGCTATTATCTAGAATGAAATAATTAATGCTTTCTACAATTTACTGTTTGATCCACTCATTCTTTAAAATGAGGTTATTTAGTTTGCAATTAGTTTTGTCTCTATATCTCCTTTGCCCAATATTGCATATGATTTTTATTGCATTATTATCTGAGAAAGATGTATCCACTATTTCTGCCTTTCTGCAATTGATCAATAGGTTTTTATGCCCTAGTACATGGTCAATTTTTGTTTAAGTTCCATGTACCACAGAAAAGAAAGTATATTCCTTTTTTATTCTCATTTAATTTCCTCCATAAGTCTCTCATCAATTTACCTCCTTAACTTCTTTTTTGTTTATTTTATGATTATATTTATCTAAATTTGAGAGCAGGAATTTGAGTTATCCTACTAGTAGAGCTTTGCTTGCTTTCTATGTCTTCTTGTAGCTCTTTTGACTTCTCCTCTAAGAATTCTGATGCTATGCCATTGGCTACATACATATTTAGCATTGAAACTTTTATTGTCTATGGTACCTTTTAGGAAGATATAGGTTCATTCCTTATCTCTTTTAATGCTATTTTTGCAGCTGCTTTGTCTGAGATAAGCATTGCAAACCCCTGCTTTTTTCTCTGCAGCTGAAGCAAAATATATTTTGCTCCAACCTTTTAACCTTTATTCTATACACATTTCTCTGCTTCAAATGGGTTTCTTGTAAGCAGTGTATTGTAGCATTCTTCTTTTTAATCCACTCTGCTATTTCCTTAAGTTTTAAGGGAGAGTTCATGCCTTCTCATTCAAAGTTATAATTTCTAACTCTTTATTGCCCTCCATTCTATCTTCCCTCTGTTTGTATTTTTACCTTTTTTCAATTTATCCATATTCCCCAGTGTTTTGTTTCTGAATAACACCACCTTCAGTGTGTTTGCCCTCATATATAGACTGCTTCCCATTTCTTTCCCATTTACCTTTTCCCCTTCTTCCTACCCTTTCTTCTATTAGTTCACTTTTTCTCCCCTCCCCTCCCCCCTCTCCTTTTCCCCTTTTAATACATGAAAGGTAAGATAAATATCTCAACTTCACTTAGTGTATGTAAATTAACTTTAGGCTAAGTCTGATAAAAGGAAGATTTAGGTGGTTCTCACCTCCTCCTTTCTTCCCTTCTATTGGGACAGGTCTTTTGTGCCTCTTAATGCAGTGAGATTTACCCCCATTAAATCTCCTCCATCCTTCCATCTCCTTACTCTCACCCTTTTTAAGGAGGATTTGTTTTTAAATCATTCTGAGTCCCAGAAAAGTCATGAATGCCCATCATTTCTGCCTAAGTATATCCTCTCTAATAGAGTTACAATTCTTAAGAGTTATGAGAATCTTTCTGTCAGGTGGGGATATACTCAGTTTCATCTTATTGTATAGCAATTTTTTGTTTATCCTTTTATACTTCTTTTTCCTAATCATGTGTCTCTTGAGCCTCCTATTTGGAGTCCAACTTTTCTATTTAGCTCTGGTATTTTCATAAGGAAATGTTGGAAGTCTCCCAATTCATAAAATGTCCATATTTTCCTCTGGAAGAAGAGCAAATTGAACAGAGGTTTATCAATTTCATTGATTTTTTCATAAAACCAAATCCAGTTTTGCTGGATAGTGGACTCTTTGCTTCATTCCAAGCTCCTTTGCTCTTCTGAATATCTCATTCCAGGCTCTTCTATCCCTTAATGTTGATGCAGCCAGTTCCTGCACAACACTTACTATGGCTCCTTAGTATTTAAATTGTTTCTTTCTGTCTGCTTGAAGTATTTTTTCTTTTATCTGTTAGCTCTGGAATTTGGCCACAACATTTCTTGGTGTTTTCATTTTAGGATCTCTTTCAGGAGAAGGTTGATGTATTCTTTCAATAACTATTTTGCCTTCTGGTTCCATCATATCAGGGCAGTTTTCCATCACTAAATCCTGTAATATTAAGTCCAAGCTTTTTTTTTTCTCTTCAGTGTTTTCAGAAATACCTATAATTCTCATATAGTCCCTCCTCAATTTATTCTTGAGGTCAGTGCTTTTGCTGATAAAGTATTTTAAATTTTCTTCCATTTTTTATTCTTTTGGTTTTCTCTGACAGAATATTGTTTCATGAAGTCATTAGTTTTCACAGATTGCATTATTTTTTTCTTCATTTACCTTTTGCAACTTCTTTTTCAATTGGTCAATTCTATTTTTGAAAGAGTTTTCTATTTTCCCAAGTGTAGTTTTGAGAGAATTATTTTCTTTTTGCATTTGCTCAGTTGAGGATCTCAGAGAATCATTCTCATTTTGTATTTGTGCTATTGTATTTTCCAAGGATTTGTTTTCTTGTTGCAAGGTGTTAATGTTCTCTTGGGTTTATTTTCCCAAATTTCCCAATTGATCTTTAAACTCCTTCCTGATTTATTCAAGGAAATCTTTTTGGGCTGGAGACCAATTCATATTCTCCTCAGAAGTGCTAGATCTCTCTGGATTAGAATCCATTTCTTCTAAGTATTTCTCCATGGGCCCCCCTTCTGGTGGCTTTTCTTCATTTTCCTAGGAGCCTGTGATGGGGGGATGTGAACTGTATATCAGAGGTTTGCTTTTGAAAACCCTAGAAGTTTTGTTCACTTGACATAATAAGTCCAAGTGGGCCAGCTAGTAGGGGAAGCTGGTTGCTTTCTCCTGAATGTTTGAAGCCCTCTCCCTAATACTGGAGGTGGTAAGGAGGGAGTGAGGAAGGGCAGCAGGGTCTGAGTTGACCTTGAACTATGGGCTTGGCCCTGGGTGAGGAGGTTAATCTCCATTTCAGCTGAGTGAACTCTGTTGTACACACCTGAGTCTCAGGAGCTTGGGGGTGAGGGGTGCTTTACAGTTCCTTCTGGGAAGAAAGCTCCACAAAAAGTATGACACTCAGGTCCCTTGCCCAGCTGCTTGTTTTCCGGCAACTCTGCTGGTACTCACCCTTACATCAGCTGGGACTCTCCAGATTTCCTCTCCCCCCCCAACTAAAGTTTGTCCTCAGACCATCACTCACCAAAGTCTCTGCGGCTAAGGCCGGTCCTCTGACTTCACCCTGCTACTCTCCCTGCACTCACCCTCAGCTCTCTCTTCCCAGTTCCTCCATCTTCCCCTGAGACAGACCTTGTTGGTAGGTGTTCTTCTTCTAGCTTCCTTTTCTGGGTTTTATCAAATGAATTTATGTTAAGAGGTTTCTTTCATTATATTTTCTAGGGGAACCAGGAGCACTTAGCACAGTGCCAATCTTCTCTCCATCTTGTCCAGAGGTCAGAGACTAACCCTGATGTAACTTTCTTATTATCCATAATTTTTTCATAGGTTACTACTAGTAATATAATAAACATACTCATTATTTTGTTAATGATCCTATCCCTACCTTACCTAAAATTATATTATAAATCATCAGTCATCAAAACTGTCTGGTATTGGCTAAGAAATAGAATGCTGGGCCAGTGGGATAAACTAAGTGCCATAACAGGAAATGATTATAGTAATCTGCTGTTTGATAAACCCAAAGAGTACAGTTTATGGGATAAAAACCCTCTCTTTGATAAAAACTGCTGGGAAAATTGGATGTTAGTATGGAAGAAAATTAAATTAGACCAACACCTCACACCCCATATCAAGATAAGGTCCAAATGGATACAGGATTTAAACATAAAAAAATAATATAAGCAAACTAGAATATCAAGGACTAGTTTACCTGTCAGATCTATGGAAAGGGAAGCAGTTTATGACCAAGGAAGAGATGGCAAACATCATTAAAAACAAACTAGATAATTTTTATTACATCAAATTAAAAACCATTTGCACAGATAAAACCTCTTTAACCAAGATCATAAGAACTGTAGTAAACTGGGAAACAATCTTTACAACTAAGTTTCTGACAAAGGACTCATTTCTAAAATGTACAGAGAACTGAGTCAATTTTTTTTAAAAAAAAAAAACTATTCCCCAAGTGACAAATGGTCAAAAGGTATGCAAAGGTAAATTACAGATGAGGAAATCAAAGCAATCCATAGTCATATGAAAAATTGCTCTATATCATTACTTATCAGAGAAATGCAAATTAAAGCTTCTTTGAGTTACCACTTCACACCTCTCAGACTGACCAATATGACCATAAAGGATAATGATCATTGTGGAAATGGTTGTGGGAAATCTGGTACACTATTATATTGTTGGTTGAGCTGTGAACTCATCCAACCTTTCTGGAGAGCAATTAGGAACTAAGCCCAAAGAAGAAGAAAGATGTGCATACCCTTTAATACAGCAATAACACTAGTGGATCTATACCCTGAAGAGATGTTGAAAAAGGGTAAAAAATCACTTGTACAAAAATATTCATAGCAGCCCTGTTTGTGGTGGTAAAGAACTGGAAATCAAGTAAATATCCTTCATCTGGATAATAGCAAACTGTGGTATATGTATGTCATGGAACACTATAATTCTTTTAGAAATCAGGAGGGATGGGAATTCAGGGAAGCCTGGAGGGATTTGCATAAACTGATGCTGAGTGAGATGAGCAGAACCAGAAAAACATTGTACATCCTAACAGCAACATGGGAGTGATGATAAACCATGATGGACTCACTCATTCCATCAGTGCAACAATCAGGGACAATTTGAAACTGTCTGCAATGGAGAATATCATCTTTATCCAGAGAAAGAACTGTGGAGTTTGAACAAAGACCAAGGACTATTAACTTTAATATAGGAAAAAAACCTGATAGCTGATCTTGCTATCTCTTATATTTTATGTTTCTTCCTTAAGGATATGATCTCTCTCTCATCCCATTCAATTTGGATCAATGTATAATATGGAAACAATGTAGAGACTGGCAAACTGCCTTCTGTGGGGGGTGGAGGAGTAAAGTAAGATTAGGGGGAAAAAATGTAAAACTCAAAATAAATAAAATCTTTAAAAAAATAGAGTCAGTTTTATAGGAAATGTCCCTTTATCCTTTTTTTCCTTTGAAAGACATTCCATCATTCTCTCCTATCCTGGATATTAAATTTTCTTTCATTTTTAATTAAAGGGCATTTTTTTTCATCTTTTACTTGAAAATTTTTTTTATCATTAGAATTTTGAAATTTAACCACTGTCTCAGAGTTGCATCAAAAGGGTTAACTGCATACAATCTGTGAACTCTTTCAGTTAGCATTCTGTTTTCTGATATCAGATTTGCTGGATAATATTTTAAATTTAATTTTATCAAAATGGTTTACATAATCTTTTGTCTTGTGTTATTTTGATATTTCTCAAATTATGCTTATATGTGTTGTCATTGAAATCCATATTTTTCAGGCATAGAGATTGTTTTCTTTTAATGTTTTGTTTCTTACTTCTTTTCTTCCAATTTGTCTATTACTTTCACATATTGGAATTTCAAACCTTTGAAGTTTTTTATCCCTTTTATGGGACTTTTCAACATATATATATATATATATATATATATATATATATATTCATTTGAGAATTATTCTGCTATTCAGGTCAGGTATTCTATTTTCATATTTTTACATTTTTGATCTTTCAAGAAATTTTTCTGTGATTTTCATGCTCTTCACAGGGTTTCTGTCTCATTGAATTTTGATTCATTTACCTTTGTCTTGCAATATGTATTCATAGATATCTGGACTCCTATACTTGATCCAAAGACTATATTTCCTTCTGTTATTAATGTCTTCCCTAATAATTTATTTGCTTGGGCTCAATGTCTTTGATTGATTTTTTTGGGGGTGTCCTGAGATAATTGAACTCTTGGTCTTTTTTCCCCTTATATTTTCATATTGTTCACTTTCTTGCTCCTTCCTTTTTTTTTTTTTTTTTTGCAGGGCAATGGGGTTAAAGTGGTTTGCCCAAGGCCACATAGTTAGGTAATTATTAATTGTCTGAGCCTGGATTTGAACTCAGGTACTCCTCACTCCAGGGCCGGTGCTCTATCCACTGCGCCACCTAGCTGCCCAGCTCCTTCCCTTTTAAAAGCAGTTTTTCCAGAGCTGAACTTCAAAATTCCCATGCTGAGTAATTCATTTGTATTAGCCTCAGTCTTTGCCAAAGAGTGTTTTTTTTTTTGAGAAGGCCTAAACTGACCAGCTAGATGTCTTTTCCCTTTGCTTCAGTCATGTTGGAATCTTCTAATTTTTCCTTGTGTTTTTCAGATCACAAGCTGAATTTTGTTGGCATATAGAGTGCTGCCATGTTGCAGTCCCAGTCCAAAGCAAGCTCTTGTGTTTCCAAAATGTAGGCAAAATACTGTGTGGGGGAGGAGAAAGTTGAGTTCTGTTCCAACCATGTACTTTTATGATTAGAGATCATTCTTTTCCTTTGATAGGATATAAAGCTGTGTGTGTCCTTGTTAGGATTATTTTTAATATAATTTTATTTTTCCCCCAATGGCATAGCCAGAAATTTTTTGGCATTCATTTTTGTAAGATTTATAATTCCAAATTTGTCTTTTTCCTTCCCTCCCACCCTCTGCCTCTTCTGAAAATAATAGACAATTTGATAGTTTATATATAAGCCATTTTTAAAATATATTACCATATTAGTTTCAATAGTGAAAAAAAGAGTTCAAAAGGAAAAAAATAACCACTAGAAGGAATAAAGCTATTGAATACGTGCATGTGTATGTATGTATATATGTAGGCAATCATAGTCCATCAGTTTTTAATCTGGATATGGACAATGTTTTCTTTCATGGGTCCTTTGTACTTGTCTTAGATCATTGTATTACTGAAAATAGCTGAGTCATTCACAATTGATCATACATTTTTGTTGATGATGTGGTCATTACCTTCCCAGTTCTATTCATTTTACTTTCCATCCGTGCATGTAAGTCTTTTCAGGTTTTTCTAAAATCTACCTGTTCATAATTTCCTATAGTATGAAAGTACTTCAGTAATTATCAGATTGATGAGTATCTGCTTAAGTTCCAATATTTTACCTTGAAAAGGGCTACTTTAAATATTTTTTGTACATGTAGGTCTTTTTTGCTTTTTATGATCTTTTTGGAATATAGATCTAATAGTTGGGGCACAGTAACAAGTTGATCTCCAGAATGGTTGAATCGGCTTACAACTTCACCAAAATAATATCAGTGTCCTGGTTTTTCCATATCTTCTCCAACACATCATTTTCCTTATTTGTTATATTAGCCTATCTGATAGATTTGAGGAGATATCTCAGAGTTGTTTTGTTTTTTCTAAATAAAAGTTATTTAGAGCACTTATTTATATACTTATAGATATGCTTTGATTTCTTCATCTGAAAACTGCCTCTTCATATCATTTGTCTATTTAGCTAATGAGGAATACAAGTCATTCATCATTAGATAAATGGTCAAAAGATACAAAGAGGTAGTTATTATAACTTGTATACTTATAAATTTGACTCAGTTCTCTATATGTTTGAGAAATGTGACCTTTATCAGAGATACATGTAAAGATTGTTTCCCAGTTTTCTGCTTTCCCTATAATCTTGGTTGCATTGGTTTTGTTTGTGTAAAAATCTTTTTAAATATAATATAATTATCTTTTTTTTCCATCTTGTAATGCTCTCTTTCTTTTATTTGATCATCTCACTTAACATATCCTTTAAGAATTTAATGTCCATGGGGCAGCTAGGTGCTGTAGTGGATAAAGCACCGGCTTTGGAGTCAGGAGTACTTGGGTTCAAATCTGGTCTCAGACACTTAATAATTACCTAGCTGTGTGGCCTTGGGTAAAGCACTTAACCCTATTTGCCATGCAAAAAAACTAAAAAAAAAAAAAAAGAATTTAACGTCTACATGATTAGTATGCAAATTATTTTATTGCCTATGATGTCTTTTAGCATGATTTAGTTTTCTTCCTTAGCTCTTTTGTTATTTCTCAGTAGGATCAATATTTTTTATATCACTGAATTATAAAATTTCAATATTTTAATGGTCAAAACAGGCACCTAGTCTAATCCATAACTAAGAAGCTCTAGCACACATTTGACAAACATTCCTCTAACCTTTGTTTATCATCGTGTCAAAGGAACATGGATTTAGAACTAGAAGAGTACCTAGAAAACATTGAGTCCATTTATTTCACTTTACAAAGGAAGAAACTGGCACAAAGGGGTTGTGACTTGCCCAGGATCATGCAAATAGTGTCTTGAGTTTTCTACCACTCTAATCACTATGATTCCTAGTTACCTAAAAGATCTTTCCTTACTGGAAAATGCCTCTCTAGTTAAATCCCATCAACTAAATCACAGTAGAAAGACATCCAACAAGTGAGAACCCTCCAAGTCTTCTTGCTTGTTGCTTCTTGACCTCCTGGTTTGCACCACCACCCCCACCAAGGGGAAAAATATTCTTTTATATAATAGTTTTTCAATATTTTAAGTTATGCATCCTGTCCTTCCTGAGTCTTCTTAAAGACTAAAATTTCCATTTCATTCATTTGATCCTTATCTGTCACCAAGCTGACACCCTCCATACCTATGCTTAGGCAATGTACTGTACAAAGTACCAGACTTGGACAGCAGGATGCCCATGTTTGAATTGTGACGTGGGCAATTTTTACTTATGTGACTTAAACAAGTCATTTAATCTGCATTAATCTCATTAGTGCTAATTTTTCTTCAATAAAAAGAGAACAGCAGTAGTATCTACTACTGAGGGTTGTTGTGAGTTTTGAAATATACATATCATACACACCTAAATGCATAGTACTTTAAAATTTTCAAAATGGCCTGTGTGTATACATATATATATATATATATATATATATATATATATATGCACATATATATGAAATCTCAAGCTACTATAAATGTAAATATTGGGTTTTTTTGGGTTTTTTTGCAAGGCAAATGGGGTTAAGTGGCTTGTCCAAGGCCACACAGTTAAGTAATTATTAATTGTCTGAGACAGGATTTGAACCCAGGTACTGCTGACTCCAGGGCCGGTGCTTTATCCACTGTACCACCTAGTTGCCCCAAATATTGTTTTTATCATGCTTGTTCTGCCATGAATATACAGAATACATTTTAATATATGTATACACATTTATGTGTTGCCAATATATGCACATGTGTATATACCCAAATTTATCTATTTCTATTCTGTATTTATATCTATATATCTATACATCTATACATCTATATATCTATACATCTATACATCTATACGTCTATATCTGTATCCGTATCTGTATCCATATCCATATCCGTATCCGTATCCGTATCCGTATCTGTATTCATATCTGTATCTATAGCTATAGCTATATCTATCTATCTATATATGCATATATGGGGGGCTAAGTAAAACAGTAGATAGAAAATTGGAATTTAGGAAACATGAATTTGAATTTCAATTCAGATATGTTCTAATTATGTGACCTTGTGCAAGCTACTTAACCTCACTTGGCTTCAGTTTACCCATCTATAAAATGAGAATAATATCAACTACCTCAGAAGTTTTATGTGAGGATTACTTTAGATAATATATGTAATCTGAAATCCTTAAAATGTTATATAAATGGGACCTATTATAACATTCTCTAGCTTGACTAAATTCTTCACAAAATGCAACAACCAGAAATAAGCCAGATGTCACAGTAAGCATAGCACCAGTCCTGAAATCAGGAGGGCCTGAGTTCAAATGAGTTCATATATTTATTAACTATGTGACCCTGGGCAAGTCACTTAACTCTAATTGTCTCACATCCAGGGCTATCTCCAGTCATCCTGATTCAGATCTGTCCATTGGACCCAGATGACTTCAGAGGAGAAAGTGAAGTTGGTGAGTTAACTCAACACTTCCTCTCTCAAATCCAATACACTTGCCTGTCATGACATCACCTCCTTGATATCATCATGGTATTCTTTGAGATCAAATGACAAATATAATTCAGAAGTGCTTCTGAAGGCAAAAACCTAAACAACAATCTGATTTTTTTTGTTTATTCTTGGAAGCTATGTGTCTCTTAATGTACTTCTAAATTACATTACCTTATTTTCATAAATATTTATTCGTTCAAGCAAGGGCACATCAACATGAGGAACCTAAATCTGCTAGAGTATTGTTAACCTCACAGTTGGCAAATGATAACGGACATAGCCCTACTTCTAATATAGTGGAAAGTATAGCAATTTAGAATAATAACAACCAACAAAAAGAATCTACTCCAAATCCAAAGTTTTGACATATAGATGTCACTGTCCAAAGAGCTCTAGCAGTATTTAGAGAATAATAAAAGAAGCTACTAGTTCATAAGAGTGAATCTGAAATGATGAAGGGACAACTTTGAAAGCTTGTTATGTAGTGCTGAACATTTTATCTTATGATATGAATTTGGTCTGAGGTTATCATCAGGTGGCAATGTGCTAGTGAATTATGTACTGGTAAATAACAGACTGGCTGAGTAGGGCTTCCTTTGAAGTATGATGCAGATTTCTTCAAAAAAGGCCTGAAATCTTATGAAAGAGTTTGACTACTATAAACAATAAAAGGTATTTCTTTTCACAGAATCACAGAATTGCAGCATTTGAAAGGAATTTGGGACTTTGTTTTGAGGTCTTATGAATGGAGATGAACATTTTGTTGACCACCTATCAGAAATACTGTTAGGTAATCTAGTAGATACAAGGATGTTTAAGACAGCTTCTGTCCTCAAAGAACTTAAGACCTCAGTAAGCATATAACACAAAAAAACTATAGCGCAAATTGGAATTTGATGAGTAGTATAAAAGAAATTGAAGACAAATGCTATGTATATTCTAAGATTAGCAGTGATTAAAGGAAATAGGAAACAATTCCTGGAAGTGGATACATCTAAATTATTTGATTGGTTTTTCTCAGATCTTTAAGACAAGCTAAATGAGTCTTTATTTCAAGAATCAGCATCCAGAAATTGTGTTATATTTCCTCTATTTAGTCCTAATGCCCTCATCTCTACTGGTGTTGCATGGCAACTGTCCCCAAACTCAATCCCAAACCTTCATTTATCTTTTTTAGGGCATCTTTTTTTCTTTTTTCCCCAATACTTTTTTTTAGGGTTTTGCAAGGCAAATGGGGTTAAGTGGCTTGCCCAAGGCCACACAGCTAGGTATTTATTAAGTGTCTGAGGCTGGATTTGAACTTAGGTACTCTTGACTCGAGGGCCAGTACTCTATCCACTGTGCCACTTAGTTGCCTCTCCCAATACTTTTAAGGCAAAGATGAGTGTGTCTGTTTTCTTTGGACTTGTAGAAAGGAGTCTTCCAATTACTCTACTCACCACTCCTTTGCTCCTACTCAAACTGCTTTTATTTGTTAAAATAATTCTAATTAGTTTCTCACTTTGTAATATATGAAATTAATTTTAATAATGCTGACATTTTATTGTGGAAGCTAAGGAGAAATGATTCTTATAATATCTGCTTTTGCTATTCCCTGGTAGAAATAACTTCTGCTTCCTAATTATAAAACAATTTAATTTTATTCAATAAAAAGAAAATTTTGTATAATGCTTTATCATCAATTTCAAATACTAATTGCAAAAGCTTGATTTGGACAATAAATTTTGCATGTGGAAATAGGGTTACAAGTCTATTCACTTTTAAAATGATCATTTATGTTCTGTTCCAAAAATTTACCCACTGATTTGATTTTTTTGCTTTATTCAGGCAGATTATGTCAGGGGAGCTGATACACCCCAGGAGTGAAGTTAAAGGAAACCACTGTCAAAGAGAAATGTGTACATTTTATTTTCTGCATCAGAAAAAGAAGATTATCCCAGAAGAAATTATACAAAGACTAATTCCCTCCCATGGGATTTTAAAATTGGATGGTGAAGTAAATTGAATTTTTACTAGTTTATGCAATATAACTTCATACTATTTAAAGAATATAAATTTGAAATTTTTCTCTGGGTCCTACTTGTGAAAGAATAAGAACAGCTATAATTTGTGGTAAATTGAAAGTTTCCATCATGAAAGTATTCTTTCTTGCCATAAATATGGAATTGCTCATTTCTTAGAAACTAATATTTAAATGTTTCTATTTCCGTTTTGTCTTACTAGAAATATGTTAAAATCTCCTTAGATTTAATACAATTATTTTCCTTTTATTTTTGTGGCAACTCTTTTCTCCTCTTCATAGTTTCCCAGGAAAGCATCCTTTTGAATACAATATCCATTCTCAGCTTTCAAGCTTGATGTGGTTATAGGTTCCCTTAACAACCTACCCATTTGATGGAAGGTTATGTGCATGCCTATGAAGACAACAGAATACAAGAGCTAGAAGTCCCAAGGCTCCAAAGTGTTAAGCTAGCTTTGCAGTCATTCCTGAAAACGGTAGGCAAAGGTTAAGATTAAGGTCAAATATGCTACCCTGCACACTTGAGAAAAAGACAAAACCCACCAAAATGCATAATTGTCCTTTGGGATGATAGAATTTGAGAGTGGAAGATTCTTCAAGTTTGGCCCCCAAAACTTCTTTTACAAATTGAAGAGTATTATTATGAAAATGGGGGAGGGGAGAGTATAGAAATTGGCTGAATGACTTTGAAAGCACAATAGCATACAATTTTGTGGTTTCTACTAATTCCTTCCCTGGTGTGAGCTATCACAGTAGTTTAACTGGAAGGGCTGTGGATCCCACTCCACTTAAAAGACTATGGTTTGATTGTGATTGGGTTAGGAATGACAAAGAAAAATTTTAGGCACATTTCCAGAAGGTTAAGGTGGGGGTGGGGGGTGAGGAGTGGGGGGGATTTAAGTAACTTTTCATGCTACATACTTCCTGATGGATGTCTATTGAGAGGACACACTGAAGAAAAAGAAGTTCATGTATTTTTTCTATTCTCTGTAATTGAAAATGCTATGCAAAAAGGAAAATATGTCAACAGTTCCCTCTGCCTGCCTAGCATCATGAAAGGCCATGTATCATTATAGGTTATCCCTGCAACTTTAAAGAATTACTACCACAGTGCTTGTTGGGAGAGCAGCTGGTTTGCAAAGCTGCTCTGGGTAAACCTGTCAGAGCTCATGAGTAAACAGACTATGAGCACAGACGTTGTACTGTAGGGGAAACCAATTGCTTTTTCTCCAAAATAAAAGGAAGAGTTTTGCTCAGGGCAATGTAGAATATAACTTGCAACTGTTCTGCATTAGCTGCAACATTCTTCTTCCTTACCACCCAATTTTCCTTTATTCTGCAGTGAGCAGTTGAGGCTCCATGTTGCACATTGGGACTATCCAAACTGGAAATAATTAAAATATATATTTCATTTATAGTAGACCTTATGTGAGTCGAAGTAAAGATTGCCACAGCTTCCTGAGTATATGATTTAATGATGTGTTCTGCATTTTCTTAATTTTCCAGATTTTAACTGCCTCTGTTCCTTATTTGGAGAGAGGTAACTCAGTGAGGCACTCAGTAGAAACTGACTTCAGCACGAACTTAGAGCACAAGTATATATGGAACTATAGTTAGAATTTGTAGTTAAATATGTGATCCCCTGATTCTACTTTTCTCGGGTTGCTTCCTGAGAAACTCAATGCCTGCACAACATCAAGGATCCTTGAAATTTGTCTTAATAAGCCAGCATTTGAAAAGAAAGATATTTCAGATTATGGTAAACTGAAATGCTCTGAAGTCCCATAAAGGACTTAAATAATAAAAATCAACCTATGCTTACTAGAGTGAAATCTATGTTGTATTTTGTGTCTGTTATACATCTATTAAATGGATATCCATGGCAGAATGAAATCATCACTAAAGTAAAGGCAAATGGCCATTCTTCAGATTTAATTAAGACATCATTTTGATGGAGACTAAGCTAACATAAACAAACCCAGAAGGGGGATAGAAAGGATGAATTGATTATAAACCCTGGAGCTCATTTGTATGCCTGTGTTGCATGACTGAAGGGTTTTTTTTAAGTGTCTTACACTGAGCTACAAGTGTGTTTTTGGTCATGGTTAAATATAAAGGGGAAGAAATATGAAAGTTGTTCTTTATGATATTTAGTGATATAAACTGCACAGTTGAAGACCAGAAATTTGAAAATCTATTTCTTTCTTGGGACATTTTTAGATGAAGGAAAGTAATAATTTTTTTTAAAAAGTTCATAGCAGAAGACATGGTTAAATATGGGGAGTTAAAAATGAAGTACCATAAAAGTGAGCCACTTTATCTAAGATAATCTGTATTAAAAATAAGGATAGAACGAAAAAAGTAAAGGCTTCAAGGCAATCAATAAAGAAACAGCCAGACTTACATGGAATATGAGGTCAAATATAGGAGTTTTATGAGCCTTTGTAACTGCAAAGGGAAAAATAATTGCATTGACTTGTCTTTTCAGATGTTGTACAGATTTACTAGTGATCTAAGAGAATCTGGAAATATTTGCATATGTCATTTCTATGTTGGGAAACAACAGAGGAGAGATGAGCACTCTACTTCCTACTCTCACAAGATTATTTTTGTAAATTAGAATAAGTTAGATCTTAAAATATATTTTTTCATTAAATATATTCCAATTATGTATAATTTTGATACATTTAAAATATTCAACTTCTGCACTTCTCCCTTCTGTCTCTCTCCACCTTTGAGAAGATATGCCAATTTGTTATGCAGTATACATGTGACATCCTGCAGAACAAATTTACATATTAGCCAATACAAAAAAGTCAAAATTTCCCCCTAAAATAAAGTAAAAAAAAAGTTCAATCTTTGCTCAAAATTTATCACCTCTCTCTATGATAGCATTTTTTCATTATGAATCCTTCAGAAGTGTCTAGGATCATTGCTTTGATCAGACTACCTAAGTCTTTCAAAGTTGTTCATACTTAAAATACTGATTCTGTCTACAATGTTCTGGTCACTTCACTTTGTATCAGTTAACAAAAGTCTTATCAAGTTTTTTTCTGAAACCATCCTGCTCATCCTTCTTATAGCATAATAGGATTCCATCAGAATCATAAATCACTTTTATAGTCATTCTCTAATTGATGTACATCCCTTCCATTCTCCATTATTTTAAACTAACAGATAACAAATATTTTTGTACAAATAGCTTTTCCCTTTTATCTGACCTCTTGGAAATACAGAACTAGTAGTCATATCCATTTTTTAGACCTTAGGATTTAATTCAAATTGTTTTCCAGAAAATCAGAGTAGTTTACAACACCATCGACAACAGTTCTTAAGTGTTTCAATTTTTTCCACACCCCCTCTAGGATCTGTCATTTTCTTTTTCTGTCATTTTAGCCAATTTGATAGATGTGAGGTGATTTCTCAGAGTTTTAATTTTCATTTTTCTAATCAGGTGTTATTTAAAGAATTTATATATGACTACTGATATATTTGATTTCTTTTGAAAACTGCCTGTGTTTGTCTTTTGACCACTTATCAATTGGTGAATAACTCTTATTTATATAAATTTGGCTCAATGATGATACACATTTTGGAGAAAATTTAGAGTTTCAAAGTTAGAAGGAAACACAGAAACCATTCAGTTCAATACGTAATTAAAAAAAAGAATCTTCACTACAATATTGCCCATAAAGCAATCATACAGTTATTGTCTGAGGAGAAAGGAACCAATAATTTCTCTCAGGAGTCCATTTCACATACTGATAGCTCTAATTTTATGGAAATATTTTTTTTAGATCATTAAACCTAAATCTGCTTCTTTGTAATTTCCACTGACTGCTACCATTTCTTTGTTCTGAGACCAAACAACATCTTTCCAATCTATCAGGAAGCATTTATTAAACATCTACTACATTCCTCCACAGAATTTTATTTACATTGATGCCTCATCAAGTTAGGGAAGAAACTTTAGACGTGAAGAAAATCGCATTTACAGGTTATGGCAACACATAAAAGGCTCTGTTATGTTTTAACCATAATGCAATGGCTTTGAGTGTGATTCCCAAAACATACTGCACTCAGCATATTGCCTAGAACATAGAGGAATATTCTCGTTAGTTGACTTTCCTATATACTAACTTTTCCTTTGCATAGAGTTAAATCAGTGCTATAGTTATAGCATTGGTAGACTGTCCACCTAATAATAAATGCAAATTTTTGTCCATGACAACAAATGGAACAAAGCAACTTAAAAATAATGCTGAGTTTAGCTCTCTAGGGATGCTGGTAGAGTAATGAGAAAGGTGCCAGAAGCTGCTAAATATCACAGTTTTTAGGCTTTCAATAAAATTTAATATCATTATTGTTATTCTACATATGAGATTATTGTCTAATGAGTAAACCTATAACATGAAGAAACAAATAATATCCATCCCAACATTGTTGCTCTTAATAAAACCAGAACAAATAAACAAGTTGCAACTAAATGTAAGGATGATACGCAGGTACTTTTAAAAAATAGATTATTTATTTATTTATTTATTTTTCCAGCTACATGCAAAGATAGTTTTTAACAATCATTTTTGTGAGAGTTTGAGTTTCATGGTTGCCCCATCTCTCCATCACCTCCTCGCTCCTCCTGATAAAAAGCAATCTAATATAGGTAATATGGGTATAATCATATTAAACATATATCAATAGTAATCATGTTGTGAAATAAGAAATAATCAAATTGAGAAAAAAGAAAATATGAGGGAGAAAAAGCTATACTACAACAAAAGAAATTTCAAAAATTGAAAATTGTAATCATTAGTCTTCATTCAGACTCCATAGTTCTTTCTTTTTTAATTCTTTTTTAATTTATTTTTTATTCTCATTTTTACAAATTTTTTTACATTAATAAAATATTCTTGTTTACAAGTAAACAAAATACCCCTCCCCCCCATGAATATAGATAGACTTGCTTGGGAGAAAAAAGTAAAGGGGAGAGAAAAAAAATTAAAATTAAAAAAAATAATAGTAATAATTGTAAGTATGGCCAGGTGGCGCAATGGACGAAGCACCAGCCTTGAAGCCACAAGCACCCGAGCCCACATCCAGCCCCGTAGACCCAACAATCACCCAGCCATGTGACATGCAAGCCACCTGATCCCCACTGCCCTGCAAAAACCAAAAAGAAGAAAAAAAAAGACCCAAAATAAAATAAAATAGTAATAATAGTAGGGGTGGCTGGGTGACAGACAGAGCATTGGCCCTTGAGCCAGGAGCACCTGGGTCCAAATCCAGCCCCAGACACCCAAAGATCACCCCGCTATGTGACCCCAGGCAGGCCACCCAGCCCCATTTGCCCTGCACCCTCCCCCAAATAATAATAAAAAAAAATGTGCTTCAGTCTTTGTTCCAACACCAACAACTCTGTCACGGGTGGATCACATTCTTTATGATAAGTCCATCACAAAAGTTACTTCCATATTTTTCCAATGTTGCCATTGCTGATCGCAACTCCCTCCTTTCTTATTTCTCTACTACCATGTACTATATTTTCTCTCTCCTTTCACTCTGACTCTGCTTTAGGGTCGCTGAGTGGCATAGCAGACAGATCCCTGGTCCTGGGGCCAAGAAGCCCTGAGCCCCCATACCACCCCTTAGGCCCAGAATCCACCTGGCCCTTTGGTCCTGGACAGGCCTTCCAATCCCAGCCCCTTGCATGAAGTAAGAAAGAAAATGTGTTATATCTGACCACTCTCCCCCCATGGTCCACCCTCTCCTCCTTTATTCACATCCCCACCCCTTCCCCCTGCTCCTCCCTCCTTCTTACTCCAGATGTCTATACCCCATTGAGTATATTTGCTGTTTCCTCTCCTAGCCATCTTTGATGAGAGCAAAGGTTCCCTCATTCCCCCTTGCCTCCCCCTTCCATATCATTGCAATAGCTCATTGTAATAAAAAAACTTATTATGTGAAATATCTTGGACTATTCCCCCTATCCTTTTTCTTTCTCCCATTCTATTTCCCTTTTTTAATTGACTCCATTTTTACACCATATTTTATCTTCAAATTCAGCTTTCTCTTGTGCTTCAACTATAAAAGCTCCCTCTACTGGCTCTATTAACTGAGAAGGTTCATATGAATATTATCAGTATCATTTTTCTATACATGCAGTTCATCCTCATTAAGTCCCTCATATTTCCCCCCTCTCCTCCAATCTCCATGCTTCACCTGAGTCCTGTATCCGAAGGTCAAACCCTCTGTTCAGCTCTGGCCATTACAAAAGGAACCTTTGAAATTCCCCTGGTTCATTGAAAGTCCATCTTTTTCCCTGGAAGAGGAAATTCAGCCTTGCTGGGTAGTTCATTCTTGGTTGCATTCTAAGCTTTTTTGCCTTCCGGTATATTGTATTCCAAGCCCTACAAGCTTCCAATGTAGTTGCTGCTAAGTCCTGTGTGATCCTGACTGCAGTTCCACGATATTTGAACTGTGTCCTTCTGGCTGCTTGTAATATTTTCTCTTTGACTTGGGAGTTCTGGAACTTGGCTATAATATTCTTAGGGGTTGGTTTTTTGGGATCTCTTTCTCAGGGGGATCGGTGGATTCTCTCCATTTCTATTTTGTCCTCTGCTTCTAGAATATCAGGGCAATTTTCGTATAGTAATTCTTCGAAAATGATGTCAAGGCTCTTTTCCTGATCATGACTTTCAGGTATTCCAATAATTTTCAAATTATCTTTCCTAAGTCTGTTTTCCATATCAGTTGTTTTTTGAATGAGATATTTCATATTTTCTTCTAATTTTTCATTTTTTTGGTTTTGAAGTATTGATTCCTGATTTCTGGTAAATTCATCAATCTCCCTAATTTCTATTCTTTGTCTGAAGGATTTGTTCTCCTCAGAGAGTTTTCTTATCTCTTTGTCCATCTGGCCAATTTTGCTTTTTAAAGCATTCTTCTCCTCAATAACTTTTTGAACCCTTTTTATCCATTTGACCTAAGCTGGTTTTTAGCATGCTGTTTTCTTCAGCATTTTTTTGGATTTCCTTGACTAAGCTGCTGACTTCATTTTCATGTTTTTCCTGCATCTCTCGCCTTTCTTTTCCCAGTTTTTCTTCCAACTCCCTCATTTGATTTTCAGAGTCTTTTTTGAGCTCTGTCATAGCCTGAGCCCAATTTCTGTTTTTCTTGGAGTCTTTAGATGCAGGAGCCTGTGCTTCCTCATCTTCAGACTGAGTATTTTGATCCTTCTTGGGCTCATTTGCAAAATATTTTTCAATAATCTTCCTTTTGTTTCTCTGCTTGCTCATTTTCCCAGCCTGGGCCTGGTTTGGAGGTGCTTCCTGAGCTTTTGGGGCACTCCCACAAGGGTCTCAGTGTGTGAGGCTTTGTCCTCCCTACTGGTCTGTGAATGACCATATGCAACCCCCTCTCTGCCATGGGGCCGAGGTGGGGCGGGGGCGCTGCTGTTCTATGGTGGGGGCCTAGACTGCCATCAGGATTTGAATGTGGTCAGAGCCCCAGAGTCCTATTCCAAAGGCAGAGGACAGAGCTCTGCAGTCTCTCTTCACTCCCCTCCCTCAGCTCAATGGGTTCATGCCCTGGGGGCTCCTGCTTACCAGCCCCACCTGCTTCTGTTTCCTGGATCAGGGCTGCAGAAAGACCAAGCTGCTCCCTGTGTGCCCTGAGGGCTAGGCTCCAAGTGCTCACTTTGGCAGAGGTCCCCTGCTGTTC
The DNA here is from genome assembly GCF_037893015.1 of Macrotis lagotis. Lineage (NCBI taxonomy): Eukaryota > Metazoa > Chordata > Mammalia > Peramelemorphia > Peramelidae > Macrotis > Macrotis lagotis. Next base: position 165,996,511 of record NC_133658.1, on the reverse strand, counting down.
CCCCACTTTGTGCCTGTACTCCCCGAGGTGCAGTTCAGGGGACTCCTCAGCTGCTGTGACCCTGAACTGCTGCTGCCAGCGCCCTGGGGCTGCCTCAGGGAGGTTGAAATTCTTTCACTCTGGCAGGCCACCCCTCTGGCAGGTCGCCCCTCTGACCCAGGAGCAGAGCCTTTCTGCTCTTTTCCAGGTTACATTGAGTAGAACTGCCTCACTGGTTCCCTTTGTGGGTTCTGTCTCTCAAAAGTTTAGTTAGCGTCCTTAGTTTATCACTTTTTATCAGAGAGCTCCTAAGACTGGATCCTTTCTTGTCGCCATCTTGGCTCCTCCCTCCATAGTTCTTTCTTTTGATGAGGATAGCATTTTACATCACATGTCCTCTAGAATTATCCTTAATGATTGTACTGCTGAGATGAACAAGTCTATTGTAGTTGATCATCACACAATCTTGCTATCAATGAGTACAATGTTCTGGTTCTTCTCACTTCACTCAGGATGGGTTCATACAAGTCTTTCCAAGCATTTCTGAAGCCCCATCCCTCATGATTCTTGCATATAATAATACTCCATCTCACTCATATACTATAATTTGTTCAGTCATTCCTCAACTGATGGGCATCCCCTCAATTTCCAATTCTTTGCTACTTAAAAAATTAACTGCTTTACATATCTTCACACATGTGGGTTTTTTATTTTTTTCTGTGGAATATAGATATAGTAGTGCTATTGCCTGACTAAAGGATATGCACAGTTTTATTGCCTTTGGTCATAATTCCAAATTGCTATCCAGAAAGGGTGGATCAGTTCACAACTCCACCAATAATACATTAGTGTACTACTTTCCCACATCCCCTCCAACATTGATCATTTGCTTTTTTGTCATTTTGGCCAATCTGATAGTGCTGAGGTGGTATCTCAGAGTAGGTTTTATGTGTATTTCTCTAATAAATAATGGTTTAGAATTTTTTTCTCTTTTTTTTCCTAAGACTATGGATAGCTTTAATTTCTTTTTCATTTCTTTACTTTCTTTCTTTTTTTTTTAGACTTTTGCAAGGCAATGGGGTAAAGTGACTTGCCCAAGGCCACATAGCTAGGTAATTATTAAGTGTCTGATGCCAGATTTGAACTCGGGTAATCCTAACTCCAGGGATGGTGCTCTATCCACTGTGCCACCTAGCTGCCCCTGGATAGCTTTAATTTCATCTGATAATTGCCCATTATCACTTAGGGAATGACTTGTATCCTTAAAAATTTGCCTCAGTTCTATAAACATTTTAGAAATGAGTCCTTTAGCTTTTTAGAATTTTTTAATAGGAATGAATATTGTATTTTTCAAAAACTTCTATGATTTTAGTTGTGTGTGTTTTAATGTTATCAATTATGCTTATAAGTTTTCCTAACTTTGAAACATCCCTCCATTCCTGGAATAAATACTACCTGATCATAGTGTATGATTTTTGTGATATATTGCTATATCTACTTAATATTTAAGAATATTTTAGAAATATGCATTAATGGAAATGGTTTATTTTTTTGTTTTTGTTCTCCTTGGTTTAGGTATCAAAACCATATTTTTATAATTTGTATAATTAAAGAAATTTGTTAAGACTTCTTTACCTGCTTTTTTCAAATAGTTTATATAGAAAGGAGATTGATTGTTCCTTGTATGTTTTGAAGAATTCACTTGTAAATGCATTTCCTCTTGGGAATTTTTGTTAGAGAACTCACTTTTGACTTTAGATAGATTTATGTAAATATTCTACTTCCTATCTTGTTAATTTAGATCATTTTTATTTTTGTACATATTCTTCATTTAGGATGACAGGTTATTGATGTAATTGGGCATAATAATTCCTATTAATTTTTAGTAATTTCTTTACTTTCCTCTTTATTGTAGAGTATACATTTTATATAGCTTTTTGTCTACAAATTTGATTTTCTTCTTTCCTTTTAAATAAAATAATCAACATTAAATCTAATTTATTTCTTAGTTTCATTTATTAATTCAATGACTGTTTAATGTTTACTTTTATTATTTCTCTTGATTTTCAGGATTTCCATATTGTTATTTAGTTTTGAGTTTTTTGAATTTGTTATTTTGCTTTTTAAAAAAATTATTTATTTAAGGTAAAGGGGTTAAGTGACTTGCTCAAGGTCACACAGCTAGGCAATTATTATGTGTCTGAGGCTGAATTTGACTCAGGTCTTCCTGACTCCAGGGTCAGCTCTCTAACCACTGTGCCACCTAGCTGCCATTCTTTTGTTTTTTTTGTAGTTGTATAACAACCTCATTGATCTACTTTCTCCCATATATGTATGATGTACACATTTATATATGTATTATATTTTACATATTTCACATTTACATATTTCAAATTAATTTGAAAATTTACATATTTTATTAATATACATAATTATATGTGTATATACACATATGAAATCAAATACATGTTTCACCTAAGTACTGCTTTGACCATATTAATGTATCATCTCATTGTCATTATTTTTAATGAAGCCATTGATTATTTCTATGATTTGCCCTTTGACTAAATCATTCTTTAGAATTAGATTATTCAGTTTCTAATTGATTTTTTTTACACTAATAATTATTTTATTTTGTCACCAGTTTTATATGTATAGTAAAAATTTTAGCATTTATTTTTACAAGATTTTGAATTCCAAATTTTTCTCCTGTCCTGACTTTCTTCCCCTTCTTTAAAATGGTGGACAGTTTTATATAATTTATACATTTCTTTGCTATGTAAAAATATTTCTATATTAGTTTCAGTAATGGAAGAAAATACAGAATAAATGGGAAAACTAACTATAATAAAGAATAACTAACTGAAAAAAAATATGCTTTGATCTACAGTCCAAGTCCATAAGATTTTTATTTGAACATGGAAACTGCTATCCAGAATGGTTGAATCAGGTCACAATTCCATCAAAAGCACATCCATGCTCCAATTTTTTAACATTCTCTCCAGCATATATCATTTTGCTTATTTGTCATAACAGTCAATCTAATGGGTATGAAGTGGTATCTCGGAATTGTTTCAAATTGCAATTTTCTAATCAAAAATAATTTGGAACACTTCTTCATCTGCCTATTGATAACTTTGATTTCTTTATCTGAAAATTTTCTGTTCACATTCTTTAACTTTTTATCAGTGTGTACAAGAATTGTGTTCCTATAAATTTGACTCAGTCTTCATGTATTTTTAAATTAAATTTATTTTTTAATTTTTTTCCCAATTTCATGCAAAGATACTTATTGACATTCTTCCTTTTGTAAGTTTTTGAGTTTCACATTTTTCTATCACCCTCCATTCCCCCCCCCCCCACCATGGTGGTGGAAAATCTGATACAGTTTGTACATGTACAATTGTACTCATATATTTCCATTTTTGTCATGTTGGAAAGAAGAATTACTTAAGTTCTCATATATTTGACTAATCAGACCTTTATCAGAGACACTTGCTGAAAAGATTATTTCCTAGCTTTCTGCCTTTTTTCTTCTCATGGTTGCATTGGTTTGGTTTCTCCAAAAACTTTTTTATAAAATTCAATATAATCAATATTACCTATTTTAAATTTGTTTTTGGTCTCTATCTTTTGTGTGGTCATGAATTCTTCCCCTTTCTATAGACCTGATAGGTAGACTATTCTTTATTCTAATTTTCTTATGGTGTTACCTTTTATGTCTAAATGTTGCACTTATTTTGAACTTATAATGGTATTCAGTGTGAGATGCTGGTCTATATCGAGTTTGTGTTCTGTTGTTTTCCAGTTCTCCAAGCAGTTTTTGTCAAATAGTGAACTTTTATCCCCCAAAATAGGATCTTTGCTTTTACCAAATATCAAATATTTCTTAGACAACACCAGGTAGTTTTGCTGATTATTGTTTTGTAGTATAGTACTTAACTATCTTTTTTTGTATTTTTTCCCAAAATTCTCTTGCTATTCATGATATTTTGTTTTTTACAAATGAACTTTGATGTTTTCTAGCTATATAAAATACTTTGTTAGCTTGATTGTTATGGTACTGAATAAGTAAATTAGATTGAGTTGTCATTTTTTATTATATTTATTCTCCCAACATGAACAATTGTTATTTTTCCATTTGTTTAGATCTGACTTTATTTGTGCGAAAAGTGCTTTGTAAATGTATTCATCTAATATCTAGGATTGTGTTCACAGGTAGACTCCAAAGTATCTTATATTGTTCATAGTTGTTTTAAATGGAATTTTCCTATCTCTTTCTGCTGATGTATATGGTATTATCTTATATCCTGCCACTTCACTAAAGTTAATTAATTCAAATAATGTTTTAGTTCATTCTCTAGGATTCTTTAAGTATACCATTATATCATCTGCAAAGCAACATAGTTTTGTTTCCTTGTTGCCTATTCTATTTTCTTTTCAATTCATTTTTCTTATTCTATTATTATAACTAATATTTCTAGTACTATATTGACTAATAGTGATGATAATGACATTCTTGCTTTACCCCTGATCTTATTGGAAATACTTCTATCTTATTACAGATAAATACTTAGTGAAAGTTTTAGAAAGATAATGCATATAGTTTTAAGTAAAACAATCTATTCCAATGTTCTCAATTGTTTTATGGCATTTATTTCTTTAATTCTCAGTTTCACTTACCCATGAAGAATTCAGAAGAAAGATTTGTAGGAAAAACTCACAAGATGAACAAATTATAATACTGCTTGACTGGGTCAATACACATTCCTCTACAATTTTTTTATCTTAATTTTTGTACAATTACATACAAGGATAATTTTCTTTTCTTTAATTAAATATTTTATTTATTTGTTTTATCAACAATATTTTTGCAAGGTTTTGAGTTTTGCATATTTCTCTTGACCTCCCTTCCCTCTTCCCTCCCATTGACCAAAAGCAATGTAATATAGGCTCTACATGTGTAACTATGCTAAACATAGTCATTATCTCTTTGGGATGCAGACCTAGTAGTGGTATTGATAGATCAAATGGTATGAACAATTTTACTGCCTTTTGGGCATAATTCCAAATAACTCTCTAGAAAGTTTGGACCAATTCACAGTTTCACTAACAATGCATTAGTTTCCAGTTTTTCCACATCCCCTCCAACACTGATCACTTTCTTTTTAGTCATATGAATAATCTGTAGGTGTGAGGTAGTACCTCATAGTTGTTTTAGTTTCTATGTCCCTAGTCAATAATGATTTAGAGCAATTTTTGATATGACTATAGGTAACTTTTATTTCTTCATCTGAGAATTGCCTTTCCATATTACAGAATGATTTGTTTCCTTATAAATTTGACACATTTGTCTATGTATTTTTAAATGATTTTTTCAGAAACACTAGTTGCAAAAATTGTTTTTGAATTTATTACATTCCTTTTAATCTTGCATTGGTTTTGTTTGTGAAAAAAACATTTCAATATAATGTAATCAAAATAACCCATTTATAATATTCTCTATCTCTTGTTCATAAATTGCTCACCATCCATAGATCTGACAAATAAACTATTACTTCTTCACCTAGCTGTTTATGATATTAACTTTTATGTCTAAGCCCTATATGAATTTAGTCCTTATCTTGGTATAGGATGTGAGATGTTGATCTATGCTTAGTTTCTGCCATACTATCTTCCAGTTTTCCCAACAGTTTTTATCAAAGAGTGAATTCTTATCCAAGAAAATGGAATCTTTGGGTTTATCAAACAGCATATTACCAAAGTCATTTACTACTGTTTCTTCTGCACCAAGTCTATTCCATTTATCCATCACTTTTTCTTAGCCAATATCTAACAATTTTGATAACTGATTCTAGATAATATATTTTAGATCTGGGTAAAACTGAAATTTAAATAATCCACAGATTACTTCCTAAAAGAAATCCCAAAATGAAACCTGCCAGGAATATTATTGACAAATTCCAGAGCTCCCACCATAAGCAGAAAATATTGCAAGCAACCAGAAAAAAATAATGCAAATATTGTGGAATTACAGCAAGGAAATTAAGGAATTGTAGTGTTTGGAATATGATATTCCAGAAAGCAAGAGAGTTTAGAGCACAACCTAGAAGCAACTATCCAGCAAAACTGAATATACTCTTTCAGGGTAAAAGATGGACATTCAATGGAAAGGGGAACTTTCAAATTTCCCTGATGAAATGACCAGATGTGAACAGAACATTTGCTCTTCAAATAAAAGAATCAAGTGAAACAGAACAATGGTAAACATGAAAGCAAATCAAAAAAGGATTAGTGATATTGAACTGTTTATATTCCTTCATGGGAAAATAATAACTTATAAGAACCTTCTCATTTATTAATGCAGCTAGGAGATTATATAGACAAGGCAATGGTGGAAGTTGAATTTGAAGGTAAAATGTATTAAAAATTTAGAGTTGGGGGCAGAGCCAAGATGGCAACAAGAGTGGATCCTGTCTTAGGCACTATCTCTCACATAAATCTTCAAAACTAAGGACATTAACTAAATTTTCAAAAGACAGAAGCCACAGAGGGACCCAGTGAGGCAGTTCTCTTACTCAAGGTAACCTGGAAAAGTACAGAAAGGCTCTGCTCCCCAGGGTTGGAGGGGCAGTCCACCAGAGGGGTGGCCTGCCAGAACGAAAGAACTTCAGCCTCCTGGAGGCAGCCCAGGGTGCTGGGAGCCATGGCTCACAGCAGGGGGGGAGTTTCCTGATCTATGTCCCTGGGGAGCACTGGGCACAAATTGGGGGAACAGTGGGGAACCTCTGCCAGAGCAAGCACTTGAAGTCCAGCCATCAGGGCACACAGCAAGCAGCTTGGCCACTGCATTCCAGATCCAGGAAACATAAGCAGGCCGAGCCAGTAAGCAGGAGCCACCAGGGCATGAGCCCATTGATCTGAGGGAGGGGAGTGAAGAGAGAATGCCAAGTTCAGTCCTCTGCCCCTGGAACAGGACTCTGGGGCTCTGAACACATTCAGATCCTGATCACAGTTTAGCCCCCCCCAAGAAGAGCAGGGCCCCCCTCCCCTCAGCCCCGTAGCAGAGGGGGCACATATGGTCATTCACAGACCAGGAGGGAGGACAGAGGCTCACAAGCTGAGACCCTTGTGGGAGTGTGCCAAAAGCTCAGGAAGCACCCCCAAAACAGGCTTAGGCTGGGAAAATGAGCAAGCAGAGAAAAAAAAGAGGAACACCATTGAGAAATACATTATCTATGATCCCAAGAAGGATCAATATACTCAGTCTCAAGATGAGGAAACACAAGCTCCTGCATCTAAAGGCTCCAAGAAAAACAGAAATTGGCATCAGGCTATTACAGAGCTCAAAAAAGACTTTGCAAATCAAATGAGGGAGTTAGAAGAAAAACTGGGAAAAGAAATGAGAGAGATGCAGGAAAAAACATGAAAATGGAGTCAGCAGCTTAGTCAAGGAAATCCAAAAAAAAAATGCTGAAGAAAATAGCATGCTAAAAACCAGCTTATCAAATGGATAAAACAGTTCAAAAAGTTATTGAGGAGAAGAATGCTTTAAAAAGCAAAATTAGCCAGATGCAAAAAGAAATAAAAGGAGGAAAACAAATCCTTCAGATAAAGAATAGAACTCAGGGAGATTGATGAAATTACAAGAAATCAGGACTCATTACTTCAAAATCAAAAAAATGAAAAATTAGAAGAAAAGTTAGAGTTAATGAGGAGAGAAAATAATGTACTGGGAGAAAGAGGAAGGAGAGTTAGAATAGGATAAGTTATTTGACATAAAATAGGCAAGAAAAAGCTTAAGCAATTGAGTGGAAGAGGGGGAAGGTGAGGGGGGAGAGTAAACTTTACTTTCATCAGAATTGAATCAGAAGGAATAACAGGCACACTCAGTTGGATATAGAAATCTATCCTGCCTCAGTGAAAAGTAGGAGAGAAAAAGGATGAGAAAAAGGGAACAGGGAGGGAAGGGGTTGTAAGTGATAGAAGGAAGGGAAGAAGATGGAAGAGGATAGTCAGATGCAATACACTTTTGCAGAGGGACAAGGTGAAAGGAGAGAGAGATAGAATAGAATAAATGGGGATGACAGGGAATAGAACGGAAGGAACTACAGCTATCAATAGCAACTGTGGGAAAAATTATTGAAACAAGCTTCTCTGATAAAGACCTAGTTTCTCAAACATAGGCATCTGAGTCAAATTTATACTTAAATTACAGTCATTTCCTAATTGATAAATGCTTAAGAGATGTAAACAGTTTTCATATGAGGTTAACATTGTATTCTATTTACTTTTTTTAGTTTTTTTTCAAGGCAATATTGTGAAGTGGCTTCCCCAAGGCCACACAGCTAGGTAATTAGTAAGTGTGTGAGGCTGTATCTGAACTGAGGTACACCTGACTCCAGGGTCGGTTCTCTAAGCACTATACAACCTAGCTGCCCCTCTATTTACTTTTTTTTAATGTCCTACTTCACTATTGATGGGAAAAATCCAGTTTGGAACAATTCTGAGGTACTATCTTATATCTATTAGATTGGCTGATAGGACAGAAGTAAATGACAAATGTTGAAGGTTTGTAGGGGAATTGTAGAGTTGTTGTGAAATGATTCAACAATTCTGTAGAGAATTTTGAAATTATCTTCATAGAGCTATAAAACCATGCTTACCTTTTGGCCTAGCAGTGTCATTGCTAAGTTTATATTCCAGAAGAAATGAAATATGAAGAGAAGAATCTATATGTATAGGGATATTTATAGCAGCCCAGCAATTGTGGAAGATTTGAACAAATTGTGGTATGTTATTGAGAAGAAATGCTGTCCTTTATGGGAAATGATGAAAAAGATGCTCTCAGTAAAAAACAAAACAAAACAAAACAAAAAAACTTACATGAGCAGATGCAATGAATAATATACCTTATACAATGTAATAGCAATATTGCAGGATGATCACATTTTCTCAGCAATGCTGTGACTAAAAAGAACTCTGAAGGGCTTAAGCTAAAGAATGCCATCCTAAAAACAGAGCTGATGGTGTCTGAATACACAGTGCAGTGAAGCATACTTTTTTCCCAATTGATTTTTCTTGAGGTTTCTCTTTTTTTTGTTGGGGGAGAGGTTATGTTTACTTGTACAATATGATTATTGGAATAATGTTTCAAAATGCAAACATATAGAAATGTCCCCCTGCCCCCCAAGAAAGAAATTACTTCATTGTCCATGAAAACATTTTGAAGGATGCAATTTCCTTCCTTAACCATTTTAATGGAATTTCTTTTTGAGATTGTTTTGTCTAAGATAAGGAATGCTTCCTCTGCTTTTTTAACTTCAACTGAAGCATCATTTTTTTCTTCACCAGCCTTTTTCCTTTCCTGTGTGTTTCTCTCTGCTTCAAATATATTGCTTGTAAGCAGCATATGTAATTTATCCCAATCTGCCTCCCCCTTCCTCCAGTCTCATTATATTCCTCCCCACTTTTTTCTTAGTTTTTTTGAATAGTCCATCAAAATCTACTTCTGTCCAAACTTTCTACCTAAGTGTAATCCCTCTAATAAAGCTATGATTCTTATGTGTTTTGAGAATTATTTCCCAAGTAGAATGTAATGAGTTTAATCTTATTGAATAACAATCTTTTTCTTATTCGTGATTTACCTTTTCATGTATCTTTTGAATCTCCACTTTGAATATCTAATTTTCTGTTCAGGAAAGTTTGAAAGTTATCTATTTCATTAAATGTCATTCTTTTCCCCTGAAAAAGTATACTCAATATTTTTGATTCTTGATTATAATCCCCACCTTACCTTCTGGAATATCATATTCCAGGCCCTTTGATCTTCTAACATTGATGCTGTCAAGTCTTGTGTAATTCTTTCTTTGACTCCTTTGTGTTTGAATTGTTTCTTTCTGGCTTCTTGTAGGATTTTCTCCTTTTTCTGATATTTCCTTGTTGTTTTCATTTTGGGATCCCTATTCAGTCAATTCTTTTGAAGACTACTTTGCCCTCTGGTTTCAGGATGTCAGAACAGTTTTCCTGGATGATATCCTTAAGAATGGAACCCATACTCTTTTTTTTTTAAATCTTAAATTGTTTTTAAATTTCTCTTCTGGATCTATTTTCAGGTCAGTTGTTTTATCAGTCAGTTATTTTATATTTTCTTCATTTTTTCCCTTATTTTGTTTAACAGATTTTTGGTTTCTCATGAAACTGGTAGTTTCTATTACTTCTATTCTATTTCTCAAGTAAGTATTTTATTCATTTAGTTTTTGTATGAGGCTCTCTTTCTCTGGGTCATCTGTGCTGGGAATGCTAGCCACCCACTCCCTATAGTGGAAGCATCTGGGGCTATCTCTGTGTTGTCAGCCAGGTGTCTAGTTACTCGTCTAGGCCAGCCAATCTGAAGATGCTAGGGTTCTCTGGCCAGGCTTGAAATGCCAGTGACTCGCTCGCTCTCTCTCTCTCTCTCTCTCTCTCTCTCTCTCTGGAACTACTGTGAGTGCTGTGGAACTAGGTCATTCTGGGTCATGGGGAAAGGTAGGAATACTTGAGAATATCTACAGGCTACTTATGCCATAATGCCAGGTCCTCCTCTGGATAGGAATGCTTGAGGCTTGGCATCAAGGTCAAGCTATCCAGACTAGCTGCACAGGTTGAATGTGGGTCCTGGCCACCCATGATGGAGCTTTCCAGGTACACTGGAGCTGCCCACCAAGCGGCCAGGTCCTAACTAGAAACCTCTGCTCCCATATCATTATTATAGTCATTATTTTGTACTTAATATATTCCAATGATCTACTTTTCCATTTCTTAGCTAACACCAGACAGTTTTGATGATTGCCATTTTATATTATAGTTTTAGATCTAGTATGTCTAACCCACCCTATTTTGCATTTTTCCATTAATCCCCTAGAATTATTCTTCTTCCAGAAGAATTTTGTTACTATTTCTCTAGATCCGTAAAATGATTTTTGCTAGGTTTGATTGATATGGCACTGAATAAGCAATTTAATATATACAAAATTGTAATTTCTATTATATTAGGTCAATATAATCCATAATTAACTGACTTTTTTTTATCAATTGTTTAGATTTAGCTTTGTGTAAAAGGTGATAAGGAATTTTGTTCAAATAGTTTCTGGGTTTGTTTGGAGGTAGATTGTCAAGTATTTTATGTTGTCTGTGGTTACTTTAAATTTAATATCTATCTCTTGCTATTGGCTTTATTGGCAATATATAGGAATGCTGATGAATTCTGTGGGTTTATTTTATATCTTTCTATGTGTTAAAACTCTTGATTTTTTCCGGAGTTTTATAGTTGATTTTCTAGGATTCTCTAAGTATACCATCATATTATCTTCAAAGAGAGAGAGTTTTGTTTCCTCATTTGTCTATTCTATTTCCTTCAATTTGTTTTTCTTCTCTTATTACTAGAGTTAAAGTTTGGAATACAATATCAAATAGCAGTGGTGAAAATGGGCAACCTTGTTTCACCCCTAATCTTAATGAGAATACTTTTGGTATATCCTCCTTAAAGAAAAAACAAAACAGCTACAGTTCCTCATAAAGAACTCATTTCTAAAATATATAGTGTACTGAGGCAACTTTGTAAAAATACAAGTCATTCCAGATTTGATAAAAGGTCAAAGAATGTAAATAAGCAGTTTTCAGGTGAAGAAATTAAAGCAATCAATAGTCATATGAAAAAATGTTCTAAATATTGATTAACAAGTTCTTTGTTGATGGTTTTAGATAGATAATGCTTATCATGTTATGGAAAGCTCTATTTTGTTACTATGTTCTCCAATTTTTTGGGGGGGAAGATTTTTGCAAGGCACATGGGGTTAAGTGGCTTGCCCAAAACCACACGGCTAGGTAATTATTAAGTGTCTGAGGCCAGATTTGAATTCAGGTACTCCTGACTACAGGGCCGGTGCTCTATACACTGTGCCACGTAGCCGCCCCGTTCTCTAATATTTTTAACAGGAATGACTGAAATATTTCATCAAAAGCTTTTTGAGCATCTATTAAGATAATTATTTGATTTCTTCTGTTTTTATTGATATGGTCAATTATGTTGACAGTTTTCCTAATATTGTACCAGACTTGCATTCCTGATAAAAATTTCACCTGATCATAGTCATATTATTACTATGTGTCATAACCCCTGTAATACCAGCTCTCAGCAAACCAGCTCTTAGACTATATTATAAAGCAGTAATCATTAACACTATCTGGTAGTTAAGAAAAAGAGTGGTGGGAGTGGCTGGATGTCTCAGTGGGTAGAGCACCCGCCCTGGATGAGTTCAAATCTGGCCTCAGACACTTAATAATTACCTAGCTGTGTGGCCTTGGGCAAGCCACTTAAACCTGTTTGCCTTGCAAAAACCTAAGAATAAAAGTGATGGATGAGTAGAATACATTATGTCTATAAGACACCTTTAACAAATTACCATAATACCTTTGATTAATCCAAACATCTCAGTCTTTGAGTTTAGAATTTACCATATGACAAAAACTTCTGGAAAAGTGAAAAACAATAGGACATAAACATCTCACAGAATGCACCAAGATAAAGTCAGAATGGGTACAATGTTTTAGACAGAAAGAGTGACAACAGAAGCAAATTAGAAGAGTAAAGTATCTTTGACTAGTCAGATCTATGTAGAAAGGAAGAATTTATGACCAAAGAAAAGATAGAATGCATTTCAAAATTTGAAATATTTTAATATTTAATTAATATCTTAATATTTAAAACAATTTTGATTTTATAAAATTAAAATTATTTTGCTCAAAGAAAAGGTATGTAGACAAAATTAGAAGGAATAAACAGAAAACTGGGAAACAATTTATTCAGCAAGTGTCTCTGACAGTTCTCATTTTAACATTTTATTTGTTCTCCAGTTATATACAATAGCAATGTGTACCCATTATTATTTGCAAGGTTCTGAATTCTACAATTCCCCCCCGCCTTCCTTCCCCCACAGAAGGCAGTCTGATAGTCTCTGCATTGTTTCTATGCCATACATTGATGTAAATTGAATGTGTTATAAGAGAAAACATAGGAAAAAAACATAACCCCCTCCAAGAATAGAGAGAGAGAAAAAAAATTTACTTCAGCATGTGTTCAGATTTCAATGGCTCTGTCTCTGTGCTTTCTTTATCATAAGTCCACCAAAGAAGTTGCTTCAAAATTTTTCCCACAGTTGCTTTTACTAGCTCTACCCCCACTCTATTTCTCCCCATTTTCATTTATTCTATTCTCTCTTTCTCTCCTTTCATCCTGGCCCTGTACAAAAGTGTGTTGAATTTGATTATCCTCTCCCTCAATCTTCCCTCTCTTCTATCACCTATTTCCCCTTCCCTCCCCACCATTCCCCCTCATCCTGTCCTTTTCCTCACAAGATAGATTTCCTCACCCTATTAAGTGTGTATGCCATTTCCTCCCTCAGCCATTTCCAATGAGAATGAAGGCTCACTCATTTCCCCTTGCCTTCCCCCTCTCCACTCCATCAAAAAAGCTTTTCTTGGCTCTTATGTGAAATCTCTCAGCTCCTTCTCCATCTCCAGTTCAACATAATCAAGTTCCTCATATTTAGTCCCTTTCTTCCATTCCTTCTATGGTTCACGAGAGTCCTGTACTTGGAGATCAAACTTTCTGTTCAGCTCTGGTCATCTCAATAGGAAAGTTTGAAAGTCCCCTTTTTAAACTTTTCCCCTGAAAGAGGATGTTCAGTTTTGCTGGAAAGATGATTCTCGGTTGTAAGCCAAGATCCTTCGCCTTCCAGAATATCATATTCCTATCCCTAAAATCCCTTAAAGTAGATGCTACCAGATCCTGTGTAATCCTGACTATGCAGCCTCAGTAGTTGAATTCTTTGTTTGTGGCAACTTTTAGAATTTTCTCTTTGATTTGGAAGTTTTGAAATTTGATTATAATATTCCTGGAAGTTTTTCTTTGGAGATCTCTTTTAGAGGGTCACCAGTGAATTCTCTCAATTTCTAATTTGCCCTCAGCTTCTAGAATCTCAAGGCAATTTTGCTGTATTATTTTTTTGAAAAATAAAGTCCAGGCTCTTCTGGTTGTGGCTTTCAGATAGCCCAATAATTTTTAAATTATTTCTTTTGCATCTGTTTCCGAGGTCAGTTGTTTTTCCAATGAGATGTTTCACATTTTATTCTAATTTTGACTTTTTTTGGAAGTTTTATTTATTCATGATTTCCTACAAAGTCATCAGCTTCCTTTAGTTCAATTCTGCATTTGAAGGAGTTATTTTCTTCAGAGAGCTTTTTTATATCCTTTTCTAGCAGGCCAGGTCTGCTTTTTTAGGCATTCTTCTCCTCATTTCCTTTTGTTTTGCTTTTTCATTAGGCCTAAACTGGTTTTGAACATTTTATTTTCTTCAGTATTTTTTTTTGTATATATCTTTCACCAGGTTTTTGATTTGGTTTTCATGATTTTTCTGCATCACTCTTATTTCTCTTCCCAGTTTTTCCTACACCTCCCTTAATTGCTTTTCAAAGTCTTTTTTGAGTCCCAAAGTCTGAGCCCATTTTCTACTTCTCTTGGAGCTTTTGGATATGGAAGCTTCAATTTTGTTGTCATCTGAGTATGTGTTTTGGTCTTCCATGGGACTAGAGTAATTCTCTTTGATCAGATTCTTCTTTTTTTGTTGTCTACTCATTTCTTCAGTCCAAGACTTATTTACAGCATTTCCAAATGTTTGGGTTTGTTTTCTTTGTGGGGGCAGGACACCCCACTGGGACTTTTATTCCTCCAAGGTCTTATGCTCTCTAGTTTGTGCTTTGATATGTAGATGGCCCCCATACTTCACTCTGCCCTGGGGCTATAAGGAGGGACCCAGCTTGGTTATTTAGCATGGATGCCCAAACTGCAATACCTGAGTATAAGCAAACAGCAGAGTCTTACCCAAGGAGAGCAGAGAAATTTCTGTAGAATTCCCTTACTATCCCTGGGGGTGCAGGCTGCTTTCTCAAGATTCTTGCTGCAGGTTCTGCGGCCCATTATCCTCACTCTACACTCATTCTGGTGGAGCAGAGTTCTCTCCCTGCCCCTTCAAGCTGTTGTCTGTGATCTCTGAGATGTGCTGGGCTGTGCTGGGCTGTACTACGGCCAAGGCCATGGCTTTTTTCCCAACCCCTGGTCCTGGTGAAACACACCTTTCCCGTGGAACTTCTAAGTTATCTTGGTATGGGAAAATGTATCACTCAGTCTTTCTGTGGGTTCTGACCCTCTAAATTGTTCCTAGAACCCTCATCTGTTTTTGCAGTTTGGGAGTTCCTAGGAAAGGCTGCCTTCACACCACCATCTTGGCTCCACCTCCCCTCCTTTTCCACATTAATAGAGAATTGAGTCAAATTTATAAGAATACATGACATTCCCTAATATGATTTCCAATGAAAAACTCAAAGCTGTCCAAAGGTATAGAAGTAATTGGATACTATGTGCAATGAACAATCAAACTGTGTATAATCTTAGATTGAGCAATCCTGCTATAAGCTCTACAGCCCTAAGAGATCATTAAAAAAAAGAATAGGACCCACATGTGCAAAAATATTTATAACAGCCCCTTTTTGTGTTGGAAAATATTGGAAAGTGATATCCATCAACTGGGGAATTACTGAACAAGCTGTAGTATAGGAATATAATGGAATTCCATTGTGCAATAAAAAAAAAATGAACAGTCAGATTTTAGAAAAATCTGGAAAGACTTGCAAGAATTCAAGTGAAATGAGCATAACCAGGAAAACATTGCACACAGTATCAGCAACATTATGTGATGATCAACTACGAATGACTCAGTTCTTCTAAGCAACACAATGATCTAAGTCAAGTACATTGGACTAAAAAAGGAAAATGTTAAACACATTCTGATAAAGAATTGATGGACTCTAAATGCAAATTATAGCATATTCTTTTTTTATTGTTTTGATCTGCTTCTTTCACAGATAAATAAGTTTTACGTGATAACACATGTATAACTGACATCAAATTTACTTTTATTTTTGGGAAAAATGATTACCCCCCCAAAATTAGTACTGAATATGTAAAAGTAT
Source organism: Macrotis lagotis (assembly GCF_037893015.1). Taxonomy (NCBI): domain Eukaryota; kingdom Metazoa; phylum Chordata; class Mammalia; order Peramelemorphia; family Peramelidae; genus Macrotis; species Macrotis lagotis. Next base: position 165,980,464 of record NC_133658.1, on the reverse strand, counting down.
TCTAAATTATACTTAATATAATTATTATATTATAATAATTTTAATATTATAATAAGTACAGACATGCAGAAAAATATGACTCAAATTTGTGATTTCATACCTTCACTATTTGTCCAAACAAAAATGACACTATTCTCTTTCCCCAAATTTAATGATTTCTTGACAGCATTTGCCATGGTTAAGCATTCCCTCCTACTTAAAATTCTCTTTTGAACAATCTGACTCTTTTTGTCTCCTTCACATCTTCCTTCATATCCTAAGTACAGGTGCTTTGTAAGACCTCATTCTTGATTCCTCCTTTCTAGTCTTTCTACATTCTCTCCTTAGCAAATTGGTATGCTAATACTTTTTAGTTTTGTGCTCAATTTGTATTTTTCTTTGAATTTTGCTTGTCACTATTTTCAGCACAGTATTTTCTTTTGACATAGTATGCTGTACTTTCTTATCACCACAGCAACTCTTTTAATTTTAGCTTTAATTTTTGCTAATTCTTACTTAAAAATAAAAAGTTCTATGCCCTGAAAGTGGATTGTGAGGAGACATTTAAAAGGAAAGAAATGATAAGAAACTACCTTTGTTCTCTAGGAAATAAAAGGGTAGAGAAAGAAAAGTCAGACTGAGGAAGCCAAAGCAGAATGTATTAAAGATAAAGCACTGGCATCATATACACTTCTTGTTCACTACTCTTCTCTGCTTTATTGAGAGAGGGCAGAGAGGTAATGGAATCAAGACAGTGGATTAGATAAAAACCAAATGAATTCTTTCAATATTTCCTTCCAAGCAACTTTAAAATAATTCCTCAAATTAAATTTTAGACTGTGGAACTAACAGTATAACAGGGTGAGAATTTTTTATCTAGCTTAAGAAAACTTAGGAGTTCAGCAGGGAAAAGTTTGTGACACTGGGGTGGTAGCCAATCCAGTGCCCACCCATCCAGTGGTAGCAGCAACAGTAACTTTGGGAACTCTCAGTTCAAAGAGAATAAGTGAGTTGAACTGTACAGAAAGAAATTACAGGAGATCCTTTGTTGGCACTGGGTATAACTGACCATGATTGGCAATCCTCTTGCCCATATTCAGTTCTGGGTCAAAGTTTCAGGGTAGAGGCCTTGTGGGATTAGTCATGAAGTAATAGTACTCTGGTCACAGATCCAAAGCATAGAGAATTCTAGTACTTGTGACTACAGGGAACTAATCCTTTATCCTTCCTGGTTAAAGGCCAGAGAGTGGACCAGGAGAGAAGTGGCCATATTTCTTCCAGAATCACAACACCTTAGAAGCACTCAAAACTTGTAGAACTAGCTCTAAAAACAACATCAAAATAAACCCTATAGCTTGGTACAATAGTTGTCCATTCCCTGATGAACAAAGTCCAATTTTACCAAAAAGTTCAAAGTAAAAAAAAATATTGGAAAAAGTACACTGCAAAAAAGACCTAATTTAAAGGGATAATCAGGGAAACTAACTTGCTAAAAGGTACCATAGTCAATGAAGTAATACTTTTAAAAACACATCGTTTCTCTGATTAAAAACCTCATTTCTCTAATTTAAACTGGGTATAGATTTGAGTCAAATATATAAAACAACAGTCATTCCCCAACTGATTAATGGTCAAATAAGCAACAATTCTCAGAAGAAATCATAGAGAGGAAAATAGTTGATTAGCAAAAGACAAATTGAAACAGCACTAAGGTGCCATCTCACATATATCAGAAATTACATATGACTATGAATTTATTTATTCTTGAAGGCATAACATAACATCTGGCTGTGAGTCCTGAGAACTGAATATGTGGGTTATCAGATGTAAGGTGGAATTACCAATAGTGGAGTCCTGTATAGTTTAATGTGATGCATTCCACAAGTAAGAGAGAGGGTCAGGTTTTTATAACCAGCACCAAAAAACAAACAAACTTCTTTTTTTATTAGTTTCTATAGAAAAGCTAGTCTATATGAGAGGGGCTGATATCTCATAGCATGGCTACTGTTGTGGAGGAGGTATCCTGCTTCAAGCATTGACGATCATTTCAAACAAATAATAAGTGTCTTTTTGACTGAAAATAAGGCTTAGCACATTCTTGTAGAATGTAAAGGTCTCAGGGAAAGATAAGTAGGTGGAATGTTCAGAAGTCAGCAGTTTCAGGAACATTTAGTTAGTTTATGCTAATGCTGTCAGACATCTCTTTTAGCCCTGGCATAATGTTCCAGTCAATTGTCATAGTATATATAGCCTCTAATTTCAGCCAGTTATGTTGCAAATTCATGTCCTTGCACTCAAGAGTGAACTATGAATCAGATTACTATTTTAAAAATTTCCTTCAATAAATTCCCTTATCATTCCCTTCAATAAATCATATAAAGATGATTTGCCCAACAATGTGAAGGCCTCCATTTGGATTTTTTAGCATCCTCTAGAAGCAGTAGAAGATGAAAGATATTCACTTTGTATCCTTCAGTCTTGTTGTATCAGGACCATCGATTTTTCCATTGATATGTATTTCTGTATAATTTCTATTCCTTGTGGCAGTTTTCATATACAATTATTATGTGTTGATGATATACTACAGCCTACTTTTGCCTCTTATGCAATATTGTTCTTCTAAAATTGTGGGATTCCATGATTTGTAGCTATACAATACTGTTAGAAGAATAATCATTTTTAAAAAGTAGGATTTACATCAAGATACTAATTATAATCTTGTAGTGGACTTGACTGACTTAGTCTAAAGTCAATTTAATGCTTGTTAATACCATGGTACTTATAATTTTTAAATAATCAATTTAGAAAGTGGGGAAATTCTCTCCATACGTCTTCCCTACTCTGACACCACAATGGCTTATTTTAACATTTCGTCAAGCAGCTAAACTAACCTCTGTGATAATTGACATTGAATCCCAATGAGTTCTAAGTTTTCTGCATCTTCAAAGACAGGTAAGAGTCGGGGCTTGGTAAGTTGTACAGAAATTAATTAGCTAAGGACTGACCAAGAGAAAAATCATCAGCTAGGGTGCTTGTTTAAAAATCAAGGGATCTGCGTTTCAGTGTCTTGCTCTGAAAATCATTTCTTATTTGCTCTGCGTAATTAATTTTGCCTTCTGGGGGTTTCAGTTTCATCTTTTCTAAAATGAGAGAAATGAAATAGGTGAAGATACTTCCTATGTATAAATTTATATTCAAATGAGATAATTCATGTAAAGTATTCACTACAATGTTTGTCACATATTTGTCGCTTAATAAATGCTTATTCCAATCTATTCCATGATCATTTGAATAAAAATTTCTCACTCTGCTGCCTTTTTTTCTGGAAACTATAATGGAGGAATGGGAAGAAGAGGAAATAGAATACTTGATTTATGACCCAAATAAGGTTGTACCATAACAAAAGTCACTTAACATATCTACAAACTGAGATAGTTTACTTTCTGATTTTCCACCTGATGCAAAAATAAGTTTGGCAAAGGTTGTGTGGGTAGAATTCAACTCTAACTTGTTCAACTCTAACTTACATACATTCATTCTGGTTCTGATTTTTTGTTAAAGTGACTGGTTTTGCATTTGTGTGTGCATATATAAATAAATAAATATATACATATGTATGTATGCATGTATGCATATATGTTAGCCAGGGTTTGTGAGCATTATAAAACTACTTCAATTCTCTCTTTTCAGAAAGCTTTGAATGTTTCTTCCTGACTTTGTATGACACACATGGGAATGAAGTTTACATCTTTCAAAAACAACCAGTGTGGTGGAACCTTGGAAAATATGCAGCCTGGGTCGGGTGTGGATCCTCAAGCTTGAAGATATTTTGTATTGCTAATAGTGATTTGGTGACCTTTCTGTTAGCTGAGGGTGCATAAACTGTTGAAATATTCATTCATCACCCTGCAGATCTGGCCTCTGATGTGGTTGGGTACATTCAATATTTGATGGATAATCTTTTCCTCCTGACTCTGCCTTCATTTTGGTGAATTTTGAGCAGCAGACTGTATGTTAGGAGTGGGAAGTATTTCTTAAGTACCTTCCCATAATTTCTCTTTTGAGATATACATACATATATATATATATATATATATATATATATATATATGTATATATATATATATATATGAGATAGTCCAGATGTTTGGCAAAGGGTACCAAATGAATTGTATTTTTTCTTAAGCAAAAATGCCTGCAGAACAACTACAATTTTTTTTCCAGTATGATAAGCTGTGACTTCTGCTGCTTATTATCAGCAGAAAGTGATATATTTGATAGATATATGCTCTGTCAGTGCATTTTGGAGAGTTGTAGTGGCACCTAGCGAACACAAGAGCCAGTAGATAAAGGACTTACTGTAAAAATATATGGATGTTAATATGAATCACTCTTTTAACTGATGATTAATTCATATGGTGTCAAGACTGGAAGGTACCCTACTTTTTTTTGTTTGTTTTTTCTTTCTATTCCAACTCCACAACTGATGTAAAGGGTCTTAGAGTCTGGATTCTAAGAGGGGTAAAAATATTAAACTTCAAGCAACTGCTTTCAACACTCTTAAGTGTTAGCCTGAAGACTAGGGAGGTTATTATTGATCTTCAAGAGGACAAATGATCTAGGGCCTGAGTGCTGAACCTTTCAGTTCTTCAGGGCCACATGGTACAACAAAAGCTTGTCAAGGGTTGTATTTAGAATTTAATATCTATGGCTACAATGTAACTCATATTACCAATGCCTATAATAATAAAATGTAATTATGTCCACAAGAATGAACTTTGAGGGCTGTTCGCAGTCCATTGGCCATGAGTAGTACACACTTGATCTAGGGACCAGTATTAAACAATTAATGGCATATACAAGACCACCTTATGGAGTGGAGAATACCAAAATGGTTTGCTGCTAGGTTCAGGTTTATTTCTTAGTCTAAGAGGAATAGAAATCAAAGGGAGCTTGGTAACAAGAGCTGTACAATTCCATTGCATTAGAATTGCTATAACTTAGTAAAGAACTAGAAACAAATTAGATAATTTTTTATTTTGATTGGGAAATAGCTAAACAAATTATAGTGTATGCATTTATTGGATATATATATATATATGCATATTCCATATATCAACAAATTTGGTTGATGTGTTGATTTTAATGAACTTATTTTTCATTTTTTATTTTAAGATAGATTATTAACAAAATAATAATAATAAATTGTCATAATTGAGAGAAAAGGGACCAAACTCGAGGAAATCATGACTACTGAATTTAGTGACTATTTGTAATCATTTGTCCTTCTTAGTAATGTACATTTCATGATTTCTAACAACCTGTACAGAGATTTGACCTCTACTAGCACTGTTTCGTGTTTTCAACTGGTTTGAAGGCACCCTCACCCTTTGCCCCTTGCCATAGTATTTTTTGTACTACTCTTTTATTGGGAAAGAGGCTTGCTCTCTTAGCACAAGTGTATCTCTGAATAAACTGGACTTTGGAGCATCACAGTCACTGTCCCATCTTTCTCTTATCCCCAATAACTAAATTTATCCCGAGTGAAGTCATTCCTTATAAGAGTTCGTGCTAGAAAATGTTTTATATTCATAAAATTAGGAAAACTGAAATTTAATTGCCTAAAATAGCTAATTTCTGAACTCTCCTCTTCAGCTTAACTCCCTCCTTTCATTTACCTAACTCTTAATTGTATTAATAAAGAAATTTATAGGTTTAAGAATATTTCTAAAGATAAATTTTAAAGATTATAGTTGGTAAAAAGCACCATATTTTTTCATATCAGGTAAAAATATCACAATTTGTTTTATTCTAAAGTAAATGCAAAAGTCAAAATCACATCATCTGATCTCTGAGGACATCATAGACAAATAAGCTCATGAGTTTTATGCTTGTAAAGTATTTCATCAAATAGAGAAAAACATGTCCCATACTTCTTTTACAAATTGAAAATTCTCTCCGGAGAAAATTTTTTCCTGAAGAAGAAAGATGGTTTTAATATGGTATTAAACGATCACATTCATGAATTTGAACTATTTTCCTCTTGGAAATGTATTACCTTAGTTTGGACCAGCATGGACTTATCCTGGCAAGATTTTGCAATAAGTCTCTCTTTAAAATAAGACTTTTTCTCCACTGAGTTTATAATCTTAACTTTAAAAGGGAGGAAAAAATGTTTTTTCAGCTACATAGTGAATTTTTTCCACAGGAGAGTTTAGGAATCTGACTTAGTGAATTCATAGAGATAACTCTTCTACTTTGGGAAAAGAAATATGGGTAGGAGAAGCTGAAGAACTAAGAAATATGAAATGTGACTATTTGTTGGAATAAAATTACTTCAATTTGTTACATGTGTAATGTTTAATCATTAAACATCATATCCTCTTTTTAACATCCTATATCTTGTGATCTTCAATAAGTGTCCAAATGTTAAAGATGATTTGTCCAATTAAAGGTTTCATTGATACTATTAGAGAATCATAAGTTCTAACTCTCTCTCTCTCTCTGTTTTTTTTATAGTTTTTGCAAGGCAGTTGGGTTAAGTGACTTGCCCAAGGTCACACATAGCTAAGTACTTATTAAGTGTCTGAGGTTGGATTTGAACTCAGGTACTCCTGACTCAGGGTCCAGTGCTTTATCCATTGTGCCACCTAGCCGCCCCCCTCATATTCTTCATAGTAAACATTATGCATGAAAGGAGACTCATTGAAGAATGTTAGAACTATGCTGGGGCCATCCTTACCCAAAATTTCAAAGTAGTTTCATTTTTTTCCCCTACATGATGTTCTATAAGAAATCATGATAGAGAGAGGATCCTTTGATGCCCCTTTTCCTTGATTCTAGATTTTTTTCTAAATTCTGAGGCTTTACATCTTATATCTATCCTTCCTTAGAAGATAACCAAATGTGGTTCAGCTCATATGCCAGTTCATTAATGCCACACCATCTTCTCTATGTGTGACAAAATAAATCAAATCTACTTAGATTTCAAAGTAATAACTAGCTAATCAGATAAATTAGTCCATGTTAATAGGAAAATTTTATAAGAGAAATCTCAGATCACACTGACTTTTAATGCAGGTCTTCAGGAATTCCTCCTTAACAAAGCCAGTGTTAAATTTAATGTTTTTATATGGAACTAATATATTGGAATTTCAAGAAAGCAAAGATATGTCACATCATGTTTACCAATAATGGAGCGACTCTTGTGCAGGTATGGTTTGATAAGACCTCAAATAAAATAGTATAGGCTACTGTGTAATATAATAGCTATATTAATTTCATAAGAATATTATATTGTGGTTCTAGCTATAATGGCTAATAGGTTTTTACTTTTTAAAATAAATAAATTTTAAAATAAAATATATTGGAAATATAGACTGGAAACGTAACCTTCCATTTGAGTAACAAAATAAATCAGTGTATAATAGAAAGAGGCCAATTGAAACAAATAAGTTCAAGTCAATTTCTGACTATAATCTTGGGTATATAATCACTTAATTGGTATAAGATTTAGTTTCTTTTCCCATAAAATGAACATGTGTGTGTGGCAAAATGATTTCAGGAATATCCTAGCTCTAAAAATTTGAAAAGTCAAAGGTGATTTTGAAGTTGAAAATGTTAATATTTTAGATGAATCTCAAACTCTACCTCAAATATGGATCTCCTGAAATCTTCACCAGTTTGAAAGTATGCTTTTTGTGAACATCTATTCAAATGTGATGATTCCTTTTTTGTCAGACAATTCATAAGAAAAATTGAAAGTGAAAAAAATAAACAAATAAGGGCATTCCTACTAATCAAACTAATGAAAGAAATATTTTAGAGTGCTAAAAAATAACAAAATTTATTTAGAAAAGCAAAGAATTAAGAAAAAATAGGAAATCAATGAAATGTGAAGAAAGGTAGGCTACCATCATCAAATTTTATATTGATTATAAGCTACTAATTTTTAAACATCTGATACATGATAAGACAGTAATTGGTCAGTGGAATAGATTTTGCATACAATATACAGAAATAAGAGAATATAATAATCTAGTGTTTGATAAAACTAAAGATATACACACACAAACATATACATATATATATATATATATACATATATATATATATATATGCATATATGGAGAGAAACAGAGAAAGAGACAAAGACAGAGAGAAAGTATAATAAACCATTAAAGAAGAGAAGACAATCAGATTATAATGTGTTGGAAAAGATTTATTCTAGAAAGTAAGATTTTAGTTACAACTGGAAGGAAGCTGGAGAAGCCAAAAGGTAGAAATCATAAGGGAACACATTTCAGGCACAGAGAATAGCCAGGGAAAGGGCCCAAAGTTGAAGGATGGAATTTATTGTTTGTGAAAAAGAAATGCTACTAGATCAAAGTATACATGGCAGTCAGTGAAGTTTAAGATTAGAAAGGTGGGAATGAAAAGGAAGGTGTTATTATGTTATGTAGGACTTTGGATGCCAGAGGAATTTTTATTTGATTTGGAGTTGATAGGGAGTCATTTGAATTTTTTTCAAAGGAAATGCCATTCTGCAGACATTCTTCCTTGAAAATAAGGTTTTTAAATGACTTCTTAATCTCTTTCAATAGGCTTCTGATCTATTTGATATTTTTTACTGCATTACAATCTGAAAAGAATGCATTTGACATTTCTGCCATTCTACCTTTGATTTTGAGGTTTTTAATGTCCTTATATATGTTTATTGTTTCTTGATTCCTTTTTTTTTTTAAAGATTTTTCAAGGCAGTGGGGCTACGTGACTTGCCCAAGGCCACACAGCTAGGTAATTATTAAGTGTCTGAGCTCGGATTTGAACACAGGTGCTCCTGACTCCAAGGCCTGTGCTCTGTCCACTTGTTTCTTGATTTCCCATAGTCATCGGTTTCCCTTAGCACCATTCTACATTTAGTTATTTTCTTCAGAGAGTTTTCTTTTCACCATTTGCAACTGGCTAATTCTACTGTTTAAAGCATTATTCTTTTCATTAACCTTTTAGACTATTTTTTCCCATTTGCCTTAATTGGGTTTTTAAGCATGGAATTTTCTTCAGTAATTTTTTGTATATCCTTCTTCATGTTACTGACTTGGTTTTAATGATTTTCTTGCATTGCACTCATTTCTCTTCGCAATTTTTACTCTGCATCCTTTATTTGCTTTTCAAAGTATTTTTTGACTTTTCCTTAGCCTGAGACCAATTCATATTTTCTTGGAGGCTTTGGATATAGAAACTATGGCATTGTCATGTAACAAGTGTGTATTTTGATTCTCTGTGAGTCCAAAGTAATTTTCTATGGTCAGATACTTTTTTCTGTTGTATGCTCATTTTTCCAGGTAATGACCTAATTTTATCATGCTCCCAAGGTTTTGGGGGGTTTTTGGTACACCTCCCCACAGCTACCTTAATTCCTCTAGTGTCTTATGGGAAGCTCTGACTGCCCTCCTAGTCTGTGGATAACCACAGGCTCTCCCCTTTCCCCTGGATCTATGAGGAGTGACCCTATTCCTCTATGGTAATATGGCAGCTCAGTCTGGGCCCTAGATCTGAGTATTGGCAAAGTAGCAGAGTGCTGCCCCAGAAATAGCAGAGAGACCTTTGCAGTCTCTCTCAAACTCCTTCTATCTTTGGGTTGAGCACTCTAGAAGCAGTTTCTGGGTGACTCCACTAGTTCCCAGGGTGAGGCTACTCTGAGGCCAGCACTGGCCTGGGCTCTATACTCGCTCTAGTGTGGCAGAGTTCTCCTACCGACCCTCCAAACCATCCCCAGGCATTGCCATGGATACAGGCACCCTGAAGGCTCTTCCTGGAAGGCTGGAGTTGGTTTGCTCTGGTGAGGCTGCAAACTGACTGTGCTACAGCTCTTTCCAATCAGGGTTCCAGTTGAATAGACCTTTCCCATGGATCTGTAAAGTTATCTTGGTCTAGAAAATTGTTTCACTCAGTCTTTCTATGGGTTCTGCCACTCTAAAATATGATTAGAGTCATAATTTTATGGCATTTGATATTTTCTGGGGAAGAGTTTCTGGGAATTCCTGCCTTCACAGTGCCATCTTGACTCCAGTCCCCAATTTAAAAACTTCTGGTCAAGCTGGCAGAAAGAAGTCAGGAACTTTCTTAAGGTATCCTTAGTTTCCTGACATTAATCAAGTCTCCTAACAGATTTTGGAGCAACAGAACCAAGAAAAGAACATAATGGAACATATTCCAACAAGGTCTGTCATATGGAGAGTGTAAGTGTACCCAGGGCAGAGAATGGAAACCCCGCACACAGTAGGTGGGCAAGACAGGGACTATTCTATGGTCCTCAGCTGTGAGAATGACTTCTGACAGAGGCTCTTGCAAAGAGCAAGAGGCTCTTTAAAGTTCCTTTAAAAATAGAATGGAATAAATGAAAAAGAAGTTTCAAAAGCTAATGGAAGATAAAAATCTCATTGAAAATTAGGTGAGGACTAGTCATAACTAATGACTCCCTGAGACACCAAGAATCTATTAAACAAAAAAATTTTGAGAATAAAAAAATAAAAGAAAATGTAAGTTACCTCATCAGTAAAACAACTGAGCTGGAAAATAGATCTGGGAGAGATAATTTAAGTATTATTGGACTACCTCGGGGCTGTCCAAAATGTTGCCCGTGGGCCACAGGTGACAGGCACACAATGCAATTTTATGTAGCCCAATTGTGAGTTTCCTTAATGCTTTAGTAAACAAAACTGAGTTACCACAGAGATCTCACTAAAATTGTAGAACAAAATATATTGTCTATTGTTTCAATAAAAAAATTTAAAAATGAAATTGAACAATCTTGGACTACCTGAAAGACATGATCTAAAGAGGGCCTGGATAGCATTCTTCAAGAAATCATCAAGGACAACTGCCCTGATATCAAGAACAAGAAGGCAAAATAGTCATTGAAAGAATACATGTAAGGTATCCCAAAATAAAAAAGGTCAAGGAATATTTAAGTCACACTTCAGGATTGTCTTAGCAAGGAGAAAATCTTACAAGCAGTCAGAAAAAAGGAATATAGATACCGAGGAGCCACAGTCAGATTACACAGGATCTGGTTGCATTAACATTAAAGTATCAAAGGTCCTATAGTATGATATTCTGGAGGGCAAGGGAGCTTGGATTATAACCAAGAATCAAATATCCAGCAAATATGAACATATTTTTTCAGGGGAAAGATGAACATTTAAAGAAATAGGTGACTTTCAGACTTTCCTTATAGAAAGATCAGAGCTGAATAGAAAATATGATCTTCAAACAAGATACATGAAAAGGCACACAGGGGAAAAGAAAGAGACTGCTATTCAATAAAATTAAAGTGGTTACATCTCTTCTGTTAAGGAAGATTCCCAAATTCTTGAAAAGTGCAAGTCTATTAGTAGTAATATGCTTAAGCTAAAGATATAAGCATAAGTTAATTTTGATGGAGTGAAAAATTAAGACTTTAAAAAGGGAGGATCATAATGAAATGAGATGAAGGGGGAGGCATTAAATTACATCAGTTTAAAAAGTACAGAGAGCATATTGCAGTAAAGAGTAAGAAGGGATGGCGTGAGTACTGCTTGAATCTTATTCTCATCAGATTTGACTCAAAGAGGGATTAACACTTATTCTCTGTTGGGTTTAGAAATTTATCTTACATTTCAAATATAGTTGTTGAAAGACAGAAGGAAAGAATGGAATAATAGATGAGAGAAAAGGAGCAATGGGAAAGGGGAAAGAAGGAAGAAAAGGGAAGGTGTCTGATAAAAGACAGGCAGATTGGGGAAGTTGGTATTCAGAAACAAAATACTGGTCAGAAGCAATAGAGTGAAAGGGTGTGAGGACAGACAGAGTAGAGATAGCCTGGAAGGAAATAAAGATTTAATAATATAACTTAATTTGAATAGGTTTAATTTACATAAAATGGAAGTGGATAGGAGAGTGCATTAAAAACCAGAATCCTACAATATTTTGTTTACAAGAAACACATTTGAAGCAGAGAGTTATACACAGAATAATGGTAAAATACTGGAGCAGGATATATTTTGCTGCAGCCTAAATGAGAAAAAAATGGGTAGCAATCCTCATCTCAGACAAAGAAACTTCAAAAATAGATCTCATTAAAAGGGACAAGTAAGGAAATTGCATCTTTCTAAAAGGTAAAAAAGACAATGAAGTAATTTTATTACTGAAAATGTATGCACCAACTCATAAGAATACAAATTCTTAGAGGAGAAAGTAAATTTGATACAGGAAGACAGAAAAGCAAAACTGTTCTAGTAGAGGATCTCAATCTCCCTCTCTCAGAATTAGATAAATATGACCATATTAACAAAGAAGAATGAAGTTAAGAAGGTGAATAAAATCTTAGAAAACCTAGATATGATAGACTTCTGGAGAAAATTAAATGGGGATAGAAAGGAATATGCTTTTTTTCAGAACATGATAACTACAAAGATATTGACCATGTATTAGAGCATAAAAATCTCATAATGAAATGTAGAAAGGCATAAATATTAAATGTACCCTTTTCAAATCATGATGCAATAAAAATCACATGCAATAAAGGGCCATTAAGATCTAGACCAAAATTTAATTGGAAACTAAATGATTGTATTTTAAAGAATAAGTGTGTCAAACAAATCATAGAAATAATAATGTCATCCAAGACAATGACAATAAGGAGGCAAGATGCCAAAATTTGGGGGATATATTCTTAGAAGTTATTAAGGGAAATATTATATCTATTTTTTGGATGTTTTTCTTATTTAAAATAATTTTTATTAAAGATATTGTTTGAGTTTTATAATTTCCCCCCGCAATCTTACTTCTGCTCATCTCACTCAGCATCATTTCATGCAAATCCCTCCAGGCTTCCCTGAAATCCCATCCCTCCTGGTTTCTAATAGAATAATAGTGTTCCATGACATACATATACCACAGTTTGCTAAGCCATTCCCCAGTTGAAGGACATTTACTTGATTTCCAATTCTTTGCTACCACAAATAGGGCTGCTATAAATTTTTTTAGTACAAGTGATGTTTTTACCCTTTTTCATCATCTCTTCAGGGTATAGACCCAGTAATGGTATTGCTGGGTGAAAGGGGTCAAAGGGTATGCACATTTTTGCTGCCCTTTGGGGCTAGTTCCAAATAGCTCTCCAGAAAGGTTAGATGAGTTCACAGCTCCACCAACAGTGTAATAATGTCCCAGATTTTCCACAACCCTTCCAACAATGATCATTATCCTTTCTGGTCATATTGGCCAATCTGAGAGGTGTGAGGTGGTACCTCAGAGAAGCTTTGATTTGCATTTCTCTAATAATTAATGATTTAGAGCAATTTTTCATATGGTTATGGATTGCTTTGCATATCCTTTGACCATTTGTCAATTGGGGAATGGCTATTTGTTTTAAAAATATGACTCAGTTCTCTTTATATTTTAGAAATTAGTCCTTTGTCAGAATTATTAGTTATAAAAATTGTTTCCCAAATTGCTACATTTCTTTTGATCTTGGTTATAGTGGTTTTATCTGTGCAAAAACTTTTTAATTTAATGTAATTGAAATTATCTAGTTGGTTTTTGGTGATGTTCTCCAACTCTACCTTAGGCATAAACTGCTCCCCTTTCCATAGATCTGACAGGTAAACTAGTCCTTGATCTTCCAATTTGCTTATCATATTGTTTTTTATGTCTAAGTCCTGTAACCATTTGGATTTTATCTTGGTAAAGGGTGTTAGGTGTTGGTCTAATCTAAATTTTTTTCCATACTAACTTCCAATTATCCCAGCAGTTTTTATCAAAGAGGGAGTTTTTATCCCAATAGCTGGACTTTTAGGGTTTATCAAACAGCAAATTACTATAATTGTTTCCTGCTTTTGCACCTAGTCTATTCCACTGGTCCACCACTCTATTTCTTAGCCAGTACCAAACAGTTTTGATGACTGATGCTTTATAATGTAATTTTTAGATCAGGTAGGGTAAGCCACCTTCTTTTGCATTTTTTTTTCATTAAGCTCCTGACAATTCTTGAATTTTTATTTCTCCACATGAATTTACTTACAATTTTTTCTAACTGATTAAAGTAATTTTTTGGAATTGTGATTGGTAGGGCATTAAACAGATAGTTTAGTTTTGGTAGAATTGCCGTTTTTTAATGTATAAGCTCTACCTATCCATAAGCAGTTGATATTTGCCCAGTTATTTAAATCTGATTTAATTTGTGTGAGAAGTGTTTTATAATTGTTTTCAAAAAGTTTATGAGTCTGTCCAGGCAAATAGACTCCCAAGGTATTTTACACTGTCTGAGGTTACTCTGAATGGGATTTCTCTTTCTAGCTCTTTCTGCTGTATCTTGCTAGACATAAACAGAAAAGTTGAGGATTTATGAGGGTTTATTATATAACCTGCAACTTTGCTAAAATTGTTAATTGTTTTCAGTCGTGTTTTGGATGATTTCTTGGGATTCTCTAGGTAGACCATCATGTCATCTGCAAAGAGTGAGAGTTTTGTCTCTTCCTTCCCAATTCTATTTCCTTCAATTTCTTTCTTCTCTAATTGCTGAAGCTAACATTTCTAATACAATATTGAATAGTAGTGGTGATAATGGGCACCCTTGTTTCACCCCTGTTCTCAATGGGAATGCCTCTAGCCTCTTCCCATTGAATATAATGCTTGTTGATGGTTTCAGATAGATACTGCTAATTATTCTAAGGAACAGTCCATTTATTCCTACACTCTCTAGTGTTATTAGTAGGAATGGATGCTGTAGTTTGTCAAAAGCTTTTTCAGCATCTATTGATATGATCATATAATTTCTGATAGGTTTGTTGTTGATATGATTGAGTATACTGACAGTTATCCTAATATTGAACCAACCCTGCATTCCTAGGCTAAATCCTACTTGATCATAATGTTTATTATCCTAGTGATAACTTGTTGTCCTTGCTTTGCTAAGGTTTTATTTAAGATTTTTGCGTCTATATTCATCAGGGAGATAGGCCTATAGTTTTCTTTCTCTGTTTTAACTCTTCCTGGTTTAGGTAACAGCACCATATTGGTTTCATAGAAAGAATTAGGAAGAGTTCCATCTTTGCCTATTTTTCCAAAGAGTTTAATATGGAATTGGAACCAATTGTTCCTTAAATGTTTGATAGAATTCACTTATGAATCCATCAGGCCCTGCAGATTTTTTTCTTGGGGAGTTCAATGATGGCTTATTGAATTTCTTTTTCTGAGATAGGATTGTTTAGGTATTTAATCTCCTCTTCATTTAACCTGGGCAACTTACATTTTTGTAACTATTCATCCATTTTACTTAGATTATCAAATTTATTGGCATAGAATTGGTCAAAATAATTTTGGATTATTATTTTAATTGCCTCCTCAATCGTGTTGAGTTCACCTTTTTCATTTATGATACTAGCAATTTGGTTTTCTTCTTTTTTTTTTTTAAATAAAATTGACCAGGGGTTTATCAGTTTTATTGGTTTTTTCATAATACCAACTTTTGGCTTTATTTATTAATTCAACTTTTTTTTTATTTCAATTTTATTAATTTTGTCTTTAATATTTAGAATTTCTAATTTGATATTTAATTGGGGATTTTAATTTGTTCTTTCTCTAATTTTTTTAGTTGTATGTTTAGTTCATTGATTTCCTCTTTCTCCAATTTATTCATGTAAGCATTTAAATCTATAATATATCCCCTGAGACCCACTTTGAGTGAATCCCATAGGTTTTGGTATGTTGTTTCCTTATTATCATTATTATCATTATCTAGGATAAAATGGTTAATTCTTTCTATAATTTGTTTTTTGGATCACTCATTCTTTAAAATGAGGTTATTCAGTTTCCAATTGGTTCTGGGTCTATATCTCCTTGGCCCAAAATTGCATATGACTTTTATTGTGTTGTAATCTGAGAAAGATGTATTCACTATTTCTGCCTTTCTGCAGTTGATCATTAGGTTTTTATGTCCTAGTACATGGTCAATTTTTGTATAAGTTCCATGTACTTCAGAGAAAAAATGTATATTCTTTTCTATCCCCATTCAATTTCCTCCAAAAGTCTACCATATCTAGATTTTCTAACAATTTATTTACCTCCTTAACTTCTTTCTTGTTTGTTTTATGATTCAATTTCTCTAGATCTGAGAGCAGGAGTTTGAGGGCTCCCACTAGTAGAGTTTTGCTGTCTGTATCTTCCTGTAGTTCTTTCAGCTTCTCCTCTAAGAATTTGGATGCTGTCCCATTGGGTGTATATATATATATATATATATATATATATATATATATATATATATTATTGAAATAGCTTTATTGTCTATGTCTTTTAGGAAGATAAAGTTTCCTTCCTTATCTCTTTTAATGCTATCTATTTTTCAGCTGCTAATCTGGTTGATGGGGCTGATCCGCCCTCTGCCCGAATTCCTCCAGTGCTGCAGAGGGAGACAAATCCTGAGATAGATGTTCTTTCTCCTGGCTTTTCTTTCTGGGTTTTGTTGTTTGGATTTCTTTTATGATCTTTGTTTCATATGATAGATGGGGAAAGATCAGGAGACTTTAGAACTGTCTTCTCTCCACCATCTTGGCCAGAAGTTGGGAAATATTATATCTCTTAATGTTCACATGACTAAATTAGAGAAAGAGGAGAGCAATGAATTCAAGATGCAAGGCAACAGAAAAATGTAGAGTAAAAAAATTAAAATGAAATATAAAATTAGAAATATTGAAGAGTAAATTTTAAAATTGAAAATAAGAAAATTATTGAACTGATAAATGAAACTAAGTTGGTCTTATGAAAATTCATTTAAATAGTTAATTTGACTGATTTGATTTTGAGAAAGAAAGAAGGTAACCAAATTACCACTACCAAAAATGAAAAAAGATGAATTCACTACACATAAGGAAGAAATAAAAACAATTCAGAGCTATTATAACCAACTGCATGCCAATAAATTTGACAATCTACAGGAAATGGATAAATATATACAGTGCAGGCTAAAAGAAGAAGTTAAATACTTAAATAACCCTATTTCAGAAAAAAGAAATTGTACATCATCAATGAACTCTCCCCAAAATATCTCCAGATGGATGCACAAATGTATTGTTCTGAATTTACAAAGAACAATTAGTTTCAATTCTATGCAAACTATTTGAAAAAATTAGGGAAGAAGTAATTCTGCCAAATTTCTTCAATGACACCTATATGGAGCTGATATCCAAAACAGGAAGTCAAAACAAAGAATGAAAGTTACAGACCAATTTCCCTAATGAATATTGAAGCATGAATTTTTAATTAAATATTAGCAAAGCAATTGCAACAAATGAGCCCTAGGATAGTATACTATGATCATATAGGGTTTATACCAGGAATGCAGGATTGGTTCAACTTTAGGAAAACTCTCATCATAATTGACTATAACAATAACAAACCTAACAGAAATTATATGATTATTCCAATAGATGTTGAAAAAGCTTTTTGACAAAATAGAACACCCATTCTTGTTAAAACACTAGATAGCATAGGAATAAATATAGTATTCCTTAAAACAAAAAGCAACCCTTTTTAGGATTGCACTGCTCAACTCCAAATGTGAAGAAGAGACTAGAAAAGGTGCATTAAAAATTGTCCACTTTCCTAACCCTGTCTGATTGCTATGGCAATCAGGTTTGTGATTGAAACATAAAAAAATCTACAAAAACTTTTCCAAAGATTCCATTTACCATCAATGCATAGAATGTACACACATT
Organism: Macrotis lagotis; assembly: GCF_037893015.1. Taxonomy (NCBI): domain Eukaryota; kingdom Metazoa; phylum Chordata; class Mammalia; order Peramelemorphia; family Peramelidae; genus Macrotis; species Macrotis lagotis. The sequence goes on along the minus strand of NC_133658.1, from coordinate 165,962,732 downwards.
CTCAAACAACAGAAGTTCCAATAAACCTGAAAGATGAACAGCTCTTCTTGCTAGAAAACTTAGCAAGTATCATAGCCAAATAGCAGCCCTGAGTGAAACAAGACTGACAAAGAAAAACTAGTTTAATGAAGTCAGAATTGCATATGCATTTTTCCTGAGTGACTCTAATGAAGGGGAAAACTCTGAAGTTAGGATAGATTTTGCAATCAAAACTATTCTAATGAACATTTTTACATGCCTAGCAAAGGAGAGAACAAATGACCTCTCATGATGAGATTCACTTCCAGGAAAATGCCATGCCACCATGATCAGTGCCCAAGCTCACACCATGATGAAGCTGGAGAAAGTCAAAGAAAAATTTATGAAGACCTAGAGATCCTTATCATGAATGTGCCAAAAGAGAATAAATTTATAATCCTGGGGAACTCTAATTCAAGAATAGGTTCAGATTATCAGACATGGCAGAGAGTAGTGGGGAGAATGGAGTTGGAAATAGCAATAACAATAGTCACCTACTATTGAAGACTTGCATATCACATAATCCTCTTATCACAAACACTGTTTTCTATTTACCTAAATGCAGTAAAACTATCTGGATGCACCCCTATAGAAAACATTGACAAAGGCAATGTGTGTTACAGAGTGCTGGACTGATCACAGACTCATCCTCTCAAGCTAAATATTTACATTAGACAAAATTGACTACATTAAGGCAAAATGTCAAGAAGAAGAAGGAATGTTAAGAGATTAGAGCATCTCTAAGCCAATTAGGAGAACAAGTAATTTATCTATCAGATCTATGGAAAGGGGAACAGTTTATGCCCAAAGAAGAGATAGAAAACATTATAAAAGTCAAAAAGGCTTTTTACTTTAAATTAATATGTTTGTGCACAAATAAAACTAATGAAACTAAGATTAAGAAGCATACAGTGTTGGGAAACAAGTTTTTCATTTAGTGTTTCTGACAATATACTCATTTTTAAAATATTTAGAGAATTGAGTCAAATTTATGAGTACAATCCATTCACTAATTGATGTGGTCAAAGACTGTGAAAAGGAAATTCTCAAATTAACAAATTAAAATTATCTATAGTTATATGTCAAAAATACTCAAACATCATTTTTATTTCAGAAATTCTAAGAAAAAAACCTGAGGTACCACTTCATACCTATCAGGTTTGCCAATATGACTAAAAAGGAAGATGATCAATGATGGAAAGGATGTGGAAAAACTGGGACACTAATGCATTGTTGATGGATTTGTGAACTGATCCAAACTTTCTGGATAGTAATTTGGAATAATGGCCAAAGGGCAATAAAATTGTTAATACCTTTGTTTCAGCAATACCACTAATAAACCTCTATCCCAAAGAGATCACCAAAAAGGGTAAAAATCCCCACATGTACAAAAATATTTATAGCAACTCTTTTTCATGGTGTCAAAGAATTGGAAATTGAGGGGGTGTCCATTAATTGGGGAATGACTGAACATAAAAAAATCATAAGGAATGGGATCAGAGTAGCTTGGAAAAACTTGCATAAACTGATGCTGAGTGAAGTGAGCAGAGCCAGAAAAACATTGCACACACTAAACAGTAACCTTGAGTGATCATCAACTAAGATGGATTTGTTCAATTCTGTAGTATGATAATCAAAGACAATAAATACCAAAGGACTTGTGATAGAAAATGCCATCCATATTCAGGCAAGAAAGTTAGGAGTTTAAATGAAAACCAAAGCTTACTATTTTAAACTTTTATGTTTACTTATGTATTATGATTTTTTTCTCTCTCTCTAATATTTTTTCCATCTCAATTTGATTCTTCTTTCATTACATGGTTAATATGAATTTATGCTATACATGTATAATCTATCTTAGGTTACTTTTCTGTAATGGGGAGGGGAGGGCAGGTACAAAAGCAGAAAAATGTGAAATTCAAAATTTTGAAAAAAATGATTGTTGAAAACCATTATTGCATGTACATGGAAAGTAAATAAATAAAATATTAAAATATTTTTAAAAATAACTATTGAGAAGTAAATAACCTAATTCTAAAGAATAAATTGGTCAAAGAACAAATCAGAGAAAAAATCAATAGTTTCATTACAGAGCCTGGTAACAAAATTTATGCAATGCAGTCCATACTAGTCTTAGAGGAAAATTTACTTCTCATATTTTTGCTTCACCAATAGAAATAGAGCAGCCCAATGCAATGATATGCAACTAAAAGAAATTCAAAAAAATAACAAAGTAAACATACACAATTGCACACCAAACTGAAAATCTTGAAAATCAAAGTTGAGAGACTTCTAGGTTGGAACCAAGATGGCAGTACAAAGCTGGGACATTACCAGAGCTTTTCCTAGACAAAACCTCTACACAAACCTTAAATCTACAGATACCACCAAAAAAGAGTGAGAGAATTTCTCAGTTCAAAATATTGTGGGGGATATTAATAAAGATCTCTTTTGGCCTAGCTAAGACAGGCAAGCATGAAAGCCATTGAGAGACTCTTATCTCAGGTGCCAACTCAGAAAGCAAGCCTGTTGGCAGGGAGAGTCCCAATCTCAGACAAAGTTCAAGACATGGGAACACTGGGAGCAACAGCAGGACTGTGTTAGGAACAAACCACTGTATAGGCAAAACTTTGACATATAGGAGGAAACAAACCTAGGCGTAGATAATACATGGACTGCATAACAGACAAATTGGAAAGCTATAAGCTGGGAACCAGATCCCAGTTCCAGCACACACAAAAAAACATGTAAGACTATGTTGCCTGTCCCCTAGGAGCAGAGCTCAGCTGTCAAAATGAGTGAAAAAATCAAAATGTGTGCTGATGATAGAAAGTTACTCTTCTGATAGAAATAATAAAAATTGCATCTCATAAGAACACAGTGACAATTTGTCTATCTATGAAGTCTCAAAAGTTTATCAATTTACCTCAGATTTAAAACCTCATGTAAGAGCTCAAAAGGATTTTAAAAATTAGAGAAGAAAAATGGAAAAAAAAATAAATGAGAGCCATGCAGGAGAGTTAGGGAATTTTGACTGAAAAAATCAAATCCTTTAAAAGCAAATATGACCAACTGGAAAATGTAGTTTATCATAAAATTTACCAACTGAAAAAAGGAATATATAACATCAAAACATAAAATTAACCAACTACAGAAAAGAAAACAAATCATTTGAAAGTACAGTTAATCAACTGGAAAAGGAAACACAAAAGATAACTGAAGAAAATGATAATTAGAATAGGACAAAGGGAATCCAATGATTCTGTGAAACACCAAGATTCCATTAAACAAAACCAAAAGGCTGGAAAAATAGAAAATATCTTTCAGCTATTTTCACTTTCTATTAGAATAGTTAGGAAGTGGTCTCACTTTTCTTTGAAAAGGAGTATCATTTAGGTAAAGTATCACTTTAGATATAAAGGTTATTGTGCTATAGTTGCTTTGCTTTATACTTTGGCTACAACTGTTGCGATTGTGATTTGGGAAGAGTATAAATGGTTCGTAAAATGAATCGGCTTTGCATGATGCCTTGGTTCATGATAATTGTGCATCCATGAAAGCTACTTGAAGAGAGGTTATGGTATAAATTGGCAATAATTTGATGTGCCTTATGATTCTTTAGAAATATATTTCTAATGGGACATAAGAGGGGAGTGTACTTCGTTTTAATGAAGCATTATTGCTTATCATTTAACCCTTGAGAAAGATACTTCTACCAGGAGAGATAAAAGGCATGTATTCTGGCAGAGGTATTATAGGTACAAGACAGGAAAAATACAATAAAGTTATGTGAAGGATTACACCAGAAGTCTAGGCATTAGAGGATAAATATTACCACATGAAGTGCATTTATAGTAGAGGGAAAGAAGGAAGGGTGTGAACATTGACTAAATACTGCTCTAAATAGATTTGCCACAAAGAGGGAATATCATGTATTCTCATCTGGTTTTAACAACTTATGCTACCTTACATGTAAGTGGGGAATGCAAAGGGAAAGAAAAGAGAAGAAGAGACTGATAAAAACAAAGATGAAACAAAAAGTAAATTTAAATGTAAATATAAAAAGTTAAAGGGGAAAGGGAGTGAAACCTTGTTGAAAAGGGATAAGAGAAAAGAAAACAGAGAAGGAGAAATGGGAAAAGATAGTATGGACAGAAATACAGAACTTGTGAATGGGATGTACTCTCCCATAAAATGGAAGCAGATACCAGAATAGATTAAAAAACAAAATCCTACAATATGTTATTTACAGGAAGTGCATTTAAAAAGCAACTAGGTCACACAGTTGATAAAGCACCAACTCTGGAGTCAGGAGGAACTGAGTTCAAATCCAGCCTCAGACACTTAATAATTACCTAGCTGTGTGACTGTGGGCAAGTCACTTAACCCCATTGTTATGCAAAAACATAAATAAAAAAAGAATCAGGGGTACCAACTGAAATCTCAGACAAAATAAAAGCAAAAAATAGATCTCATTAAAATGAATTAGGAAGGAAGCTACAGCTTCATAAAAGGCATAATAGGTAATGAAGTTTTATTTTTACTAACATTTTATATATATATATATATATGTATATATATATATATATGTATATATATGTGGGAGACATAGCAAAACTATAATTGTGGAGCACCTCAACCTTCCTCTCTCAGAATTAGATAAATCTAACCACAAAATAAACAAGGAGGAAGCTAAAAAGGTGAAAAAAATCTTCCAAAACCTAGATGTGATAGACTTTTGGATAAAACTGAATGGGCATAGAAAGAAATATACCATTTTTCTCTGTACTTCATGACACCTATACAAAAAAATGATCATGTACTAGGGCATAAAAATCTTGCAATCAAATTCAGAAAGGCAGAAACATTATATGAATGCTTTTCAGTTCATGATGCAATGAAAGCTACATACAATAAAGGGCCAAATTTTTTTTTTTTGCAAGGCAATGGGGTTAAGTGGCTTCCCCAAGGCCACACAGCTAGGTAATTATTGTCTGAGGCTCGATTTGAACTCAGGTACTCCTGACTCCAGGGCTGGTGTTCTGTACACTGTGCCACCTAGCTGCCCCCTGACAAACCAAAATTTAATTGGGAAACTAAATAGTCCAATTTTTAAAGAATGAGTGAATAATCAATAATATCATCCAAGGAAATAACAACAATAATACATAATACCAAAACTTTATTGGATGCATCCAAAGAAATTTTGAGGGGAACTTTTAAATGTTTATATGAATAAAATAGAAAAAGAGGAGATCAATGAATTAGACATGCCACTCCAAATTCTGGAAAAGTACACACTAAAAATTTCCATTGAAATACCAATTTAGAAATTGCAAAAGTCAAGTTAGAAATTAATAAAAATGAAAGCAAGAAAATCATTGATTTAATGAAAAAAACTAAGAGTTGGTTTTATGGAAAAAATCAATAAAATATGTAAATGTTTGATTAATTTGATCTAAAATAAAGAGAGAAGAAAAACAAATTTCTAGTATCAAAAATGAAAAGGGTGAACTCACCACCAATGAGGAGGAAATTAAAGAGATAATACAGAACTATTTTGTCAAACAGTTTGCAAATAAATTTAACAATCTGAGTGAAATGGATGAATATCTGAAAAAAATATAAGCTGCCCAGATTAACAGAAGAGGAAATAAAATATTAAATAATCCCATTTCAGAAAAAGAAATGGAAGAAACCATCAATAAACTCCTTAAGAAAAAGATCTCCAGGTCCAGTTGGATTTACAAGTAAATTCTACCAAACATTTCAAGTATTATTCATTCCAATCCTATAAAAACCTATTATAAAAATAGGAGGACTTTTGTCAAATTCCTTTTATGACACCAGTATGATGCTCATACCTAAACCAGGAAGAGCCAAAACAAAGAAAATTACAGACCGATCTCCCTAATGAACATTGATGAAAAAATGTTAAATAAAATTTTAACAAAGGGATTGTAAGTTATTACTCAGATAATACAATATGATCAAGTAGGATTTATACTAGGTATGCAGGGATGGTTCAATATTAGGAAAACACAACATAAATGAATTTATCAATAACAAAAACAAAAGAATTAAATGATTATCTCAGTAGATGCTGAAAAAGCCTTTGGGAAAATACAGGATCCATTCCTATTAAAAACAGTAGAGAGTATAAAATAAATGAAGTTTTCCTCAAAATATTGAGCAGAATCTCCTGAAATCATTAACAAGCATAATATATAATGGGAATAAACTAGGAGCATTTCCAATAAGAATACAGGTGAACCAAGGGTGCCCATTATTACCACTATTCAACATAAATGTCAACTTTGGCAATAAGTAAAGAAACAAATTGAAGCAATTAGAATTGGTAATGATGAAGCAAAACTTTCACTCTTTGTAGACAATATGATAATATACTTAAAGAACCTACACAATCAACTTAAAAACTTTTTGAAACCATTAAAAGCTTCAGGAGAGAATCAGGATATAAAACAAATTCAACATAAATTACTTGTGAATCTACCTCTCAAGACAAACCCAGAAACTATTTGAACACAAATACAAAAATCACACAAATAAGGTCAGATCTACACAATTGGAAAAATATTAATTTTACTTACTTAGGCTCATATAATCCAAATGACAATTTCTATCAAATTAAATTTCTTATTCAATGCCCTACCAAACTACTGAAAACTTATTTTACAGCGGTAGAAAAACAGTAATAATATTTATCTGGAGGAATAAAATATCAAGACTCTCAAGGGAATTGATAGGGAAAAATATACAATGGAAAGTGACATAGTTGTACCGCATCTAAAACTATACTGTAAAGTGACAGTCATCAAAATTGCCTGGTTATGATTAAGAAATAGTGTAATGAATGAGGGGATTAGAATAGGTACAAAGAAACAGTAGAAAATGACTATAGTAATCTACTGTTTGACAAACTCTAAGACAATAGGTTCTGGAATAAAATCTCATTTTTTAACAAAACCTTCTGAGAAAATTGGAAAACAGCAAGGCAACATAACTAGGCATAAACCCATATCTCACCCCCTATACCAAATAAGGTCAAAATGGGTACAGGATTCAGACATAAAAGATGATACCATAGACCAATTAAGAAGTCAAGAAGTACTCTATCTATTGGATCTTTGAAAAGAGAAGAAATTGAAAACCTGACAAGAAATAGCTAACAGATGGATGATTTTTGACCATATTATAATTTAAATGTATTCTTTTTAAAATTTATTTGTATTGTTTTTTGTGTGGTAGTATGTGTGTAACTTTATTTGTATTGCTTTGTGTGTGGTGATATGTGTGTAACATGACTAATATGGAAATATATTTTGCCTGACGTCACATATATAATCAATAGCAAATTACTTGCCTTCTCAAGGAGGGGGAAGGGCTGGAGTGAGAGAGAAGATTTGGAATTCAAGCTTTAAAAAAATTTTATATGTTATTGGTAAATATTTAATGAAATTAATTGAAATAATTAAAAAGAAAATATGAGTAAAGTATTGATGCAAAAAATTATTAAACATTAATTTATATTCCAATTTGTGATTATGTATCTTCCATTCCCAAACAGTTCTCTTCTTCCTTCATAAATTTTCTTTACTCATACTACCCTTATGCCTGCGGTGAATTTTCCCTCTCTCCCCTTCTTTTAGCAACCAACTCATGTAATATCTCTTACATAGAACCTTCCCTGATCTCTCCTTTCTTGAAATTCCATTACTGATAAAACTACGCATACTATAGCAAAATGTTGAGAACATACCTTACTTAAATCTATCTCCTGCACTTATTTCAGTCTCTCTCTTTTACTAAATTATGATTATTCTTGCTCACATTTGACCTATCTTAGCTAAAAGATTCTGAGATCCATGCTATATCACATGTGCTACCAATTAGGGAAGTATTATGAATATAATAGTCATTTAATAAATGTTTTTCAGAATAATGGATATAAAAATAGTAAAATGAACACTGGATTAACATTTAGGAATCCTTAGTTTGAATCTTGGTTCTGACAATTTTTAGCTTCATGAAGTTGGTCAAGTAAATGAGCTTCTTTAGGCTATAATTTATGCCTCTATAAAATGAAGGAGTTGGACTCAATGACCTTCTGACCAATCTATGAGCCTATGGGCCTTAAGGAAATGAACTAATCATAACTATGGAAGCTAAATCATAAAGTGTCTGAATTTCTTAATTTAATTTTTTTGTTCAGTGAAATTCTTATGAGTAATTTCCTTTCAATACATTGATGAGAATTAATTTTGTCTCAGAAAAATAATGAATCTATTGGAGAACTGATTCAGTAAACAGTACTTGGCTTTCAATGGACAGTACTTGACTTTCAATGGACAGTGGTGTAAAAGCAATGGAAGTTGTGGACTTTACTTTTAGATTGTGCATTCCAACCACTATTGCCTGGGACTGTCTCTTGAAAAGAAAAATGTGACATCTGTATCACCAAGCATCTCCAACAGGGAAATTATTCATAGAAAAAATACCATAGTGAATAAGACAGTTTCATAGGATTCCTTTCATAAGTGATTTAGTAAGTCCTGGAAAGGGCACCCTATATCAAACAGGTCAAAATCAGTATAACTTTGTATAGAGTGTTCTAAAACATTTCCCTAATGTTTTCATAGTTTACCTTTTAATAATCCAGAAAACAAACCCTTCCCAATATCAGATGTGGTAATTAGAGGGATAAAGGAGAGGGGAGTGAAGATTCAGATGGGAAAACTGAAAAGTAATATTCATTTTTTTCTCCTGTAAACCAATCTTTTCCTATTGCATGTTTTGGCATGTTTTTTAGATCAGTTCTATCTTGAAAAATTAAAAAAGACTCTCACTTGGTGTTTGGAAATGAATTAAGAGGATAATTGGAATTTTCTAGGCCACATTTCCTTTCAACAATTTAAATGAAAAAGTCTTCATCAGAGTCTGTTTTTGAAAAAATGGTCATAGACCTTTACTTGGATTGAAATCTATTCCAATAAAGTAGAGTCTATATAATGACCAAAGTAGCAATTAGAAATGTTATTTAAAATGTCACCAGATATCAGTGAAAGGTGGCTTTTTATTTGCTTTTTAAATAGTATTTAATTGATTCTGGAAGATTGAATTATGGACACAGAAACAGTGTAAATCAGTCAGTAAAGTGAGAGGATGACCAGGCAAGATATTATTTTTTAAGAAATTGTTTTTGCTTATGAGTTTAGTATCAGATAGAGGGTTATTTGGCTGGCTAGTCTAATATATTCTGGTTTGCTTAGTGTGTTCAGCTCAATAAAAACGAATGGTGAAGTATTAAATTCCATACCTCCAAAACCTCAACTTTCTTTTTTTTTAAACCTCAACTTTCAGTTGAAAAGAGGGAAATGTATTTCAGAATTTCTCTTCTAGGAAAATAATAGCAGCCACTTCACAGCATTTTTGTGAGAATTGAATGAGTTATTTATAAAGTACTTAGCCTATAATAGGCACTATATACATAATAACTATAATTGTTATTATGAAAATTGAAAACAAATAGGACAGCTGTTTAGAATGCCTAGGATAACAGGTGATAGGTTGAAGTCAGATCTACTTAACCATTAGTAAACATCAGTTTCTGTGCCAAAATTAGTTATACCAAGCTGGATAAAGTAGAATCAAAAATACTTATCAGGGAATGATACAAGAAATGACAAAAAGAAAGGTTTCAAAAAATGTGAAGATTTATATGAGGCAATTCAGTTGAAGTGAATAGAGCCAAAAGAAAACATATTGCAACATGTACATTGTAAAAACAAAGAGCTTTGAAAGATTAAAGAACTATCAACATAGTGAACAGTCATGAATTAGGAGGACTGAGAATGAAAATGTCACTCATATCTTGTCAGAAAAATGATTGTGATAGATAAAATATAGAGAATAAAAACATACATTTTGGAAGTGATTAATGGGGAAATTTGTTTTACTTGAATATATATTATATAAAATAAAATATTATAGAATACAATAAAATACAATCTTCTCTACCTCTTTCTTTTTTTTCAAGGGATAGACCAGGAAAAGACAAAAAAATATAAAGCATATGTGTATTTGAACAAGAAATATGACCAAAATATTTTATTGTCCTTAGAAGCAATATAGAAAAATATCTATTAGAAAATATTTTCACTAAGACTGATGATTGATATCAACTTGGAGGGAAGTGATTAATGAAATTCCTTATAGATACATCTATTGATATTCTATTGGCTTTGTTAAAGGCTTATGAAATTTTCATATGACATAAAGCTGGAAGGAATTGTTAAAATGTTGAATGACAGCATTGATGTACAGAAAATATTTCAACAGTATATACTAATGGAACAAATCTGGTAATGCTAAATATCTGTTAAGATGATATTTACTATGTCCAATTAAGTTCTACTCTCATCATAAATAAAACAGCATCTACAGAAGTATAGGATATGTCTAGACAATAGTTCATGGGAAAGAGATCTGATGATTTGTAATGAACATAAATTAATTATGTGAAATGGCAATCAAAGATTGGGTATCTGTATCCAAAATTTGAAAGGTAATGGTATTACTTTGATCAGGTTGTACCTCAATTATTTGGTTAAGTTCTAGGTGTCATATTTTAGAAAAGGCAATACCAAATTGTAGTAAATTCAGAGGAAGACAAACAGAATAGTAAGGGGATTCAAAACCATGAGGATCAGTTGAAGGATTCTCTATGTTTAGCCTAGAAACAATATCTGTCTTCAAATATCTGAAAAACTTTTGTGGGAAAAAATTATTTTTCTTGTCTCAGAGAGTAGAACTGGAAGAGATGAATGAATCTTGTAGAAATGCAGAATTCAGTTTCATTATAGATAAGAGGCAATCAAAAGAAACAGCAAGAATTTGACATTTCTAATATGACTATTATTTGTTCTAATTAGAGGAATTGGTTGCATAAAAAGCTAGAGGGCTTCCAATTGTCACTTTAGGGAATTTCTATTACTCTTTTAAAAAAGATGACCTTAGGTCTGTTCAAAGCTAAGTTTCAATGATTCTGGTAACAATGTCTCTTTCATTCCATTGTTTCCTTTTCTACTGTTATAAACTTATGTCACATAACCTGTTCTTTGGTCAAATTCAAAAGCCTTCAAATTGATATCTCAACATATGCTATATACTACAGGCTAATTTTAAAATATATTTGAACATGTCAGCCCCTGATTTACAAACCTTTAAGGTATTCCTATTGCCAGTGAACTAAAGCTCAAATTCTTCAGCCTGATATCCAAGTCCCTTTACACTATGTCTCTAAACTATTTTACAATTTTGTATCCTCTTATTCTTCTTCAGTAACCACAAGGCAGAACTGGGTAGTATATTTTCTGCTCCCCTCAAATATTCTGAATTATTTGGGTTTTTTTATCTCTGTGTGATTGTTCATGCAAACTTCTCTTTCGAATGATCTCCTATTCTTAACTTCATATCCAGTTCTCATAGTTCCTCCTCAATGAAGATTTCCTTAGTCTTCCTGACCACATAAGTGCTCTGAAATCTCATCATACATTGTTGGTTCTCTTTTATGATACTTGTCATAGCTTGCTTTTTATTTAAAAAAGTGGTTTTTTTTTGTTATAATTCATCCTCTCTCCCATAAGTATATACAACTTTTCAAGTTGTAAGCTCTATATTTTGGACTTTCACTGTGTCATGAACACTATAGTATTCTTTTCCACAATTAACACCTTATCAATAGGTAAAAATAAGTATTTATCCATATGTATGTAAACTTAGTAGCAGAGTTTAGTTGCAGTGAGGGGGAAAAACACATAATGACTGAGTCCATACCCTAGAAATATGTATATGTATGTATGCATATCTGTATATGTATGCATACTTACACAAATATATGTACATAATACATATATGCATCGTGCATATATGTGTGTCCACACATCATAACATAATACATAACATTTCATTACATTATATCTTTTTATATTGTATTGTATAATATTTTATAAAATATATATTCAAGCAAAACAAATTTCCACATTAATCACAGTGAAAAATGTGTCATTCTCTATTTTTGATCCATCACCATAATTTTTTCTGACAATATATGGGTGACATTTTCATCCTCAGTCCTCTAAATGATTACTGGTCACTATGTTGAAACTTCTTAAATCTTACAAAGCAATTTGTTTTTTATTATATAGCTTTTGCAGTATGTTTTCTCCTGGTTCTATTCACTTCATACTTATTTGATGCAGATAAATTCACATTTATCTGAAATCTTTCTTTTCACCATTACCTGTAGGCAGATAGATTCCATTTACAGTCATTTGTCATATTTTATTCAATTATTCCTCAATTGATTGGCAACTCCAAACATCTAATTCTTTTATACCACAAGTTTTCCTTTGGTCTCTTTGGGGTCCAAGCCCAGCATGGTTTCACTGGTATTAAAAAAAAAACTGTTTTCACAGTTTAGGAGCTTTTGAGGCATAATTTGAGAATGACTGGACCAATATACATCTCTAACAGTGATATATCAATATGTCTATTTTCCTACAACTCTTCCAAAATTTTTCATTTCACTTTTTTGTCATCTTTCTCATTGTGATGGATATAAGCTAGAGACTCATATTTGTTTGAAGGTACATTGCTCTACGTAATTTGATGCATTTTTTCACATAATTATAATTAGAAATACTTTTCTTATTTACATAATTAGGCCATTTGAACCTTAGAGTATGGCTTATATGTCTTGGAAATGAGATCATTATTGGAGAAATTTAATGCAAAAATGTTTTCTAGTTAACTATTTCCCCTTAAATCTTTCCTGCACTAATAAGTTTGTTTTTGCAAAGCTTTTTCTTTAATCTATCTATCTATCATCTATCTATCTATCTATCTATCTATCTATCTATCTAAACAATGAATTTTATCTTTTGTAATCAATCTCATTGGGTTATGATCTAAATGATCTAATGATTCTCTTTTCTATACATCTGAAAGCTAATTTCTTCATGCTTATTTAATATTTTTTAGGATATGACCTTCTATATCTATGATATCTGTGCATTTGGAATTTATTTTGGTTTTTGCTTAAGCCTTGATCTAAAGCTAATATCTTCCAGATAACTGTTAGTAGCAGCTTTTTTTAAAGAGGGGGTTGTTGAATAGTAAATCAACTCTAGAGTATCTTTGGATTTATTGACCATTAGGTCAATTTTGCTTGCTTCGGTAATTTGTATACCTAATCTATGAATTTCAGCCAATTTTTGCATACATGTTAAGCATTTTCTTTACTACCTTTCAACAGGATGCAATTTATTTATTTATCTATTTTAATTGAATATATTTACTGCTGTCTTGTATAAGATCATAATTATTTTCTTCATTTTTTAGTTATTTGAAACAAATAAATTTTCCTCCAGTCCTTCATTTTTTATCTGAGTCATATTTCAAGTGGTTTTCTTGTAAGCAACATATTGTTAGATTTTTCTCCCTGATTCATTTGTAATCTGATAATATTTTAGGGATGAATTTATATTTATCAATTTATCAATACCATACATTGTTAATTATATATTTGCCATCACTCTATTCTAATTTATAAATATTTCTATTTGCATACCTTCATTGTGTGAGATAAGCTAATATTCCTGCTAATCTGCATTTGGTTATGAGGTTTTTATCCTCCTAAATATGGTCAGTTTTTATAAACTTGCCATAGAAGGTCAAGAAAACACATAATCCTTTCTATTTGTGATTCAATAATCATGAGATATCTCTCATCAATTCTACTAAGGTTCCCTAACTTCTTTGTTATTTTGTCTTTCTTTGGCAAAGGTATAGAGTTATTTTTGGCTAATTCTAAAAAGAGAGCAACCATATTTATCAAAGTACCCCTCTATTTAAGTTTTACTGTCTATTTCCAACTATATCTTGTTCATCAGTTCCTTTAAGTATTTACAAACTATGCCACTTACTGCATTTATGTTAATCATTGATATTCATTCATTGTATATGATTTGTTGTTATCCAATCTTTTTTTCTTTCCATCTTTCTCAGCTCTTCATAACCCCAATTGGGATTTTCTTGGTAAAGACATTGGAGTGCTTTGCCATTTCTTTTTCAACATTATGTATGATAGCTTTTAGCATAATATAAATACCCCACTTATCTTTTATTATCAAGGATTGTTTTTTGCTTTTGCCTTTGCTGAGTTATTTAACTGCTATTCATTCTTTGTTGAGTTTAGTCAAATAATATATTTTTTCTCCTGGTCCTTATTTCAATTATAAGTCTTTGTTTCAACTTTTTTTTATTGTAAACAATATGCTTTTGAATTTTTTAAATCCATTCTGTTCTCCTGTTTTATGGCTATTTATCTCATTCATATTTATAAATGTTAATATGGTTGTTTCCCTTAATTCTATTCTGTCATATATTTTCCTTTCTTTATCCAACTTTACAAAAAAGAAATGAATAGAATTCTGATTATTATTTGCTCTTTGATTGAGGCTATCTACCTCCTATCCCTTACTCTTTATTTTCACCCCCCCTGAACCTCAATCACAGGCTCTTTTCCTCTCTTCCTTTCTTTTTAAAAGTCTGTCTTCTTTCTCACCCTTCTTAGTTTAGAGATTTTTTTAAATAACAAATAGCTCTCTGTATCTATACTCTCACCCTTGCTTCACTATTCCCACATTTTAAGTTGAAATAAATGTATTTCTTCACCAAACTCAATATGTGTTTAATATTAACTTCTGGTTAATCACAAAACCATTCCTAATCCCTGTCTAACTCACTCTATAATCCTTAATGCCATTGTGATTCTGAAATATTGTGTCATCTCCATTCTCTTCCTTAATTAGAATGTCACCATTGCATAACCATAGCCCCTCCTAATTTTTTCCCTAGTATTGGTCTTCTTATGTCTCTCTTGATTCCTATGTTTATATTAAAGTTTCAACTTAGTTTTTGTCTTTTCTTCAGGAATTCTTACAAGTTCTCTCATCTTCTCCCTGCAATTTTGTTCAGTTTTGCTAGTAGTTATTCTTGCAAGTCTGAATTTTGATTGAGGATTTTATATTATAAATCTCCATTCTTTTTTTTATCAGCTGTCCCCCATGCCAGATTTCTCTCATTCCTCATCTCAGTCACTTCCATTTCTTGAATTTTATGTCAGGTACAAGTTTCATTTTTTTACCTTCCACAGTTCCTAAAGAGGAGGAATTAACTCTTGACTTTCTTTGTAACTCCTTATTTTTAGTATAATGTCTGACTCATGGTAGAAGCTTAATAAGTTTTTGCTTCCTGTCGACTGACTAATGGAATCTAAATATTCTATCTGTGGCTATGCAGTAATTGAATTCTTTCTTGCTGTTTATTGTATTTTTCTTTGAACTGGAAATTATGCACTTTATCTGAGACAGCCTTAGGAGTTTTGATTTGGAGCTTATTTTCAAGAGGTCATTAGAAAATTCTATTTTTACTTTGTTCTTTTCTTCTAATAGATCTGAACAATTTTATTGAAATACTATGGATGTGTGGATTCTTTTTCTTTTATTTCAAGATAATGATTCTAGAGAAAGATTAAAAGACTTACCCAAGGGCATAAGGGTATTAGCTATCACAGGTCAAAATTTGAATTAAGGTCTTCTGACTTTTAAATTGGTGATCTTGTCATTGCAAGACACTAAAAACTTGTACCATTGCTTTGCAAATTTTTACACTTGAACAGTCTCTTTCTTATACATATTCTTGATTATAGGACTTTTCTGCGCATTTCATCACAGATAAAATACTACAACCTCTTTATGTTCACTAGGTGTCTATCCATTCACCTTTGAAATTCTTTGGAGATAGTGTAGCCATATTAAATCACTGTAAAAATGTTTATGAACAGTCTGAAAGGATTAAAGCAAACCACAAAAACAAAAATTACAATAATGTCACATATATTCTTGTACTGGAGGAAAGAGTATGATTGTGAGAAGGGAAAGATTGTGATTGTGGAAAGAAATAATAAAAAAGATTTTACATATATTAAAAGATTATATATATGTATGTATACACACACACACACACACACACACACACACACACACACACACACAGAGACACTCATATACACATGTAATGAATTGACCAAGTGCACTTTGGGCCTTCTTGGAGTACCGAGTCTTAGGTGGTTGCACAAATTCCCTCTTCCCAAGGGATGACTGTGAGCTTACTTCCAACATCATTCTGTCAGCCTGGATTTATAAAGCTTTACTTGAGGTTTTCCTGTTCTGTGATTCAACAGATATTCTTTTTTACCTTGTAATTTGATTGGCTGAACTTACTAAGTATGATATTATAGATGAAAAAGGGAAAATAAATGATTTCCAATAATGTTGCATAAAGGCAAGGTGTCTTGTAAATCTATCATTACAGACATTTTGAAATAGTCTCAGTTGTCTGAATTGAACCTTTAAACACTATTGTGGTTTCTCTTTGGAAAAATCTATGCAGGAACTTTCCTGCTTGGGTTGCTTGTTCTTAAGTACTATTTTGGGTCAAGACCTTTAAGAAAATTTTTGCCATGAATCTAAAATTTGATATACTATTAACATCACCTATGAATCTGTGCTGTCATTGCATGTGAACTTTGCCAATTTAAAATGATCAATCTTTAGGAATTTGATGTTTGTATATCTAATATAAATATGTATTTGTTTATCTAATATCAATAATACAAATATATTCACTATAATGAATGAAATATTATTTCTCCCAATCTCATCTTTTTCTCTAAAATAGCTATCTAATATAGTGTCTGATCTTCTATGCAATAAGCATCTAATAATTATTTTGAATTTAACTGAATAATTTACTTAGTTATGTATCAGGATGCCATCATGTTGAGTATCATTACAAAGCAAAAATACAACAGTTAAAATTTTAAGTTGATTCTAAGTTGAGGGAGAAAGATGATTTTTGTAATGCATTTGAAATAGCCTAAAGTAAAAGAA
This sequence comes from Macrotis lagotis, assembly GCF_037893015.1. Lineage (NCBI taxonomy): Eukaryota > Metazoa > Chordata > Mammalia > Peramelemorphia > Peramelidae > Macrotis > Macrotis lagotis. Next base: position 165,945,678 of record NC_133658.1, on the reverse strand, counting down.
AAAATTCATTTAAATATTTCTGGTAAATGCACACAAAGAAAAAAGTGTGAAAAAAGGAAAATAAACTAACATGAATATGATATGCAATGGATATTTCAAAATCTATACAGAGATGCTACAGTTTTTTAAAATAATTGAGACTTCTTGAAGTATTTGTTTAAGAAAGCAAAATATTAATTTTTGGCAGGTGTGCTTGCTTGGATTGAAAGGGACATGCAAGTGTGTTAGGACAGAAGTATATCGATCTGTTAACTCTAGTGAATAATGATTTCTCTTTGTTAGCCACAACTGTCCTGAAATAATTCCCATATGCAACCTTTATTCCTAGTAGTTTTAATGATTTTCTTAATTTGATCAGTTGGTTTTGACCAGTCCAGCTGCCATAGGTTCAGATGGCAGAACGGAGATTTAATCAACTTCAAGTGGGCTTCTATAACTTTTTAGTTTGGGACATAAATGGAAGTCAAGTAGAATCTCAATAGCACATTCTTGCCTCTTTTAGACATATGGTCTTATTTAATAAATTCTCTCTGAAGCAAAATACACCACTGCAGCTATTTGGTGGTCAGCTTTTGCAGGTAATAGGGGCTACTCTAGGTTTCCTAGTAAAATAAAATATAGGGCTGCAATAAAACAAATAGTGACTTATTTTATTGGGTACAAAGTAATAAACCAGTGGTTATAAAAATCACTTCTATGATATGTCATAATGGAAAATAACGTTGATTTCTCTATTCAGTTTGGGCAGGGGATTTTCCTGGACTAGTTATCTGGACTGTTGTCATGGTTTCCAGGTATAGAAGTGAATTGTATTTATATTGTTGATCTGCAAAGAAAAGGTAGTCAATGAAATGAAAGGCATTTCCACCATAAAGTCCTGTTGAGTGATGGATCCGGAGAGCTTACTTTGTGACATCCAGGCCCCTATTGCCTTCAACCACATAAAGAAGGGTAGCTCTGAATCAGTACTAGGAAAAGAGGATTAATTTCTTCTGGCAGATACAATATCTTGCAGCCTACCTGCCTGATGGTTCCATGTGCTCAGAAGTGATATTGAACTCCCAGCATTTTTTCCCTTTCTACAGATGCAATAATTCACTTGTTGGTATTAACCAGATCTATGACAGACAGTATTATACCACATCATCTTCTCATTTGGCTCGTTGTAACTCTGCCTGAAATTTCTAATACAGCAGGGGGTGTTGGGAGAAATATGACTTTCTGATTGAATAAATGCCTGCTAGCCCTCATGATAAACACAAGTTCAAAATACTGTGGCTTACTGAGGAGGGACAAGTGCCAAAATCCCCCAATGGATTTGTAGCACATGTGTCTTTGTTTGCAATCTTCCCCAATTATCTTTGTTTATTTTTCATCACATAGGACTGTGACCAACATTCTTCACATGGAGGGTATGAATGTTTCTGCACTGGATCTGTCTCTTTGGTTTCAGATGTAGAACCATATTTAAACCTTATGCAGCTTGAGGGAAAGAAAGTTTTAAAGAAACACTTATTTGTGCCATGGGACTGATATAAATCCATTGACATGGAATGGTTAAAGTCTATACACCTTATCAGTCTGGCTGTGTATTTTTCTTAGTTGCCTATTTCGAACATATTTCATTTTCTTCCAATGTGTTTTTCCAGGACTAAAGCTATGCTTTTTTTTAAGTCCTACCTAGAAATTTTCAGTTACATCATTTGCACAGATATGTTGTTGTTAACATTGAAAAACCTCTTTGCTTGCGGTTGTATATTTTATTTGGCTAAAAATGTGCTCATGTCTAATACATCACATGTCCTTTGGTGATACTATTTAAGCTAGAAATTCCAAAACTCACAAATACCGAATAGGCAAATGTTCCAAAGCCGTCCTCGTATACTAAACATGCAATATATCTCCTCCTTTTCCAAACAGAAATAGATTTCTCTCTGATTTGTTTGATAAATTTGACCCAAGATTTCCATTTGGAGTTATTGGAGTTCCTACTGTTTTTCTCTGTGTTGGTGGGCCAAGCCCTAATCACCCAAGTCTCCCAAGGAGACCATAAATTACAGCGATGAGATGAAGCTTTGTATTCCTTCAACTGCAGAAGAAGGCGAATTCGCAGCAGCATATTTTGACAGGCATGAATTTAATTCATTGTTTTATGACAGATGGGAAAAGTGTACATGCTCATAGTCCTGATTTATGATCATTTGGGTCTGGAGGATTCTATAATTTGCAGCTAATGTGAAAACAGATGGATAGACAGACACCAAAGTGCAGGCTGACCTGTGCGTTCTCACCACTAGTTACAAATGGCATCCATATGCGTGCGAGTCAGTTACAGAGAGATCTTCATTAGCACAGCCATCTACATTTCATAAAGTATAGATGATTTTTTCCCTCTTCTTTCATGAATAAGTTAGTAAAACTTAAATTCTGGAAACCTTTTTCTGGGTACATATTCAAAGCCCATCTATGCCTTCTAAATGTTTGAGATTCAAATTGAGAACAGAAAAATACAGAAGATTTGAGTTATCATTTAAAAGCCCTTTTTGAAGGCATATATATATGTGTGTGTGTGTGTGTGTGTGTGTGCCATTTTTGTAATATCCAAATGAATAATACAACATTTAGAGGTGGTTGGTTGTTCTAATTTCAATCCACAATTTAATTTAATAAAATTATTGATTAAAAATCATCTATTTTGGGGATTACTAAGCAAATAACTTGACATTGTGGTTATATACATGTTTCATAAAACTGTATCTCATTAAAAATGAAATTTTAAATGCAATATTCTATCCTGACAAATTATGTTATTTTGGAAAATGAATGACATTTTCATATACTATATTATGAAATGATTATTTTTTAAAGTATTTAAAATTCTATATGCTTTTGTTAATTAAGATACAATAGAAATATTTTTATATTCTAAACAGATATATTTTTTAGTCTGGTAGGAATGATATACATTTATGCTTCACTGCAGTCAAATTATTGTTCAGTCCTTTTTTGTATTAAGCATAATGTGATGTTAAGAAAATATAAAATTTTGGTCCTGGATATTGTTTAAATTTCTAAGATGGTACTAATTCAGTGTGATTTTATAAGCATTTCAAAATTGTGTCCATTTAATTTGAGAAAAGCATATTTAATCTCATTTTATGTAACAAGACTGAAAGTGAAAGTCATCTATAGGAATTCCCCACATATTGTGTAAAAAATATTTTCAAAATTTCTTTGAACTTAGTAACTCATTAGGTTATGAGACCCTTGAGGACAAGGACTTCTTTGCATTCCTCCCACTTTCCCTTTGTGCCTTGAGTATCTTAATCACTCAATAAATCTTTCTAAATTGAATTATATTGAATTTTTTTAACAGATTAGATCAAGAGTAAACAGGAAATCAGAAAGGCCTGAATACAAGCCCAGGTTCGACATATATATATATATATATATATGGAGGTTCTGTTCCCCAAGACATCTTTGTAAAGCTAAGGTATGATTGAGTTGTTACTTTACATTAGTGAAGGCAGTTTCTACCTGGGGAGCTTCCCATCTCAAACAAATTAGACCTCTGCATCCTATTTCTCTCTTTTTCTCCAACTTGGAAGAAAAAAATGTAGAAGTCAGGATTGATAAATTATCAACGTTTTACCAAAGGACTAATTCATGTAGCATTTAAGATATGATGATGATGATGATGATGATGATGACAATAATGATAATAAAAACAACAGCAACAATAATAATAGCATAATGTATTACTATTGGCATCATATTTGAGTCTCACAGTAATCCTGTGAAATAGATACTAGAGATATTATTTTCTCCATTTATTAGTTTAAAAAGAATAAGAAACTTTTCCATGACTTAATCATTCTTAACTGATGGAATGTTATTTGACAATTGATCTCAATATAACTATTTCTATTAAACTACTTTAATTTAAAAAAATTCCTTATATCATATTATACATATTTGGAGAATCACATGGATTTTATCTCAAAATCACATTGCAAAGTAGAACTTTCAACTGTGTGATTCAAATTGATTATGAATAATTCTAGAACTCATTTGTGCTATATAGAGATGGATTTATTAATTTCAGATCACTAAAGCTTCTGATCATTTTCATTATGAAAATATTTTAAAGAAGTAAATACTATTTCAATTTGCATTTCATTTGGCATAGACATGATTTAAACAAAGAAAATTAAAAGAAAATTATTTTGAATGACTGTCTACTAGGCATAATGATTATAGTTTTGAACTTAGAGTTAGGAAAATCTAACTTCAAGTTCCATTTATTAGCTGTATAACCAGAGACAAATTAACTAATCTGTATCTTGCTCAGTTACTTCATCTGTACATTGGGAAGAATAATAACTGTAGTACTTTCTTATGGATTTCAACTGAGACTTAAATGAAATTGTATGTGTAAAAGTGCTTTTCAAATTCTAAATGCTGTGTGTGCTATTTATCATTATTATTAAGCAAAATTTTGTTTGCATATCAGAAAAATAATATTTCTACCAGAAAACCAAGCCTAAGGATTACCTCTGTCCTTCAGAACAGATAGATACATCAATAGATAGATATAGTTAACATGCCTCATTGCCATGACATATAAATTCTACTGCTCTATTCCTTTTGCTCTCAATGGACAGAGATAAGTAGTTGTTTTTCTATCTCTGTGACCCTGGACAAGTTTCTTAATTTCTGTCTACCTCAGTTTCTTAATTATTTGGATCAGTTTCCTCATTTGAAATGAAGGTGATAACAATACTCACCTCTCAGGTTTGCTGTGAAGATAAAATTAGGTAATATTAGGTAAAAACTTTAAAAAAAACACAAAGCATTTTATAAATGTTAGTTTTTATGACTATGTATTCTACATATAAGATACATTAATAATAACTCTTTCAGAGAACTTTTTCCTTAGTTGAACTCCCCAAAACACAAATTGACTTTAGCAATAGTACACTTAAATGCATCACAGCACAAGATCTGAAAGAGGTCAAAGTTAATACAAGAAAGTCATGTACTCGTAGTATGAAGGTGTATCCCAGGTCTACAATTTTTATATTCTATGTGTTCTTTTGCTAAACACTCAGGTGTTATTTTTTTTTTATCACCCATGGTTTTGCCAATAAACTAAAAAAAAATCAGTTTATAGTGCCTCAGGTCAGCTCCTCCCAATCACTATAGCTTATTCAAGGTTGCAGAGGGTATCAATTTTCCAAGACCTCCATCACCAATATTTGTAAGAGGCACAACTAGAAGGAGAGTTTCTGTTGTGATTTTGTTTTGATATCTATTATCATGTTGAAAGTTTTAAATGACTATTGGCCAAGTTACAAAGAAAACTGCAAGTTTATAGTACAAATGCCCACGTAGCTTCGGGTTCCAAATAATATTCTAATAAATATAATCTATTTATTTTTCTTTCTGATTGATGAAGACCAATGTATTTTTAAATAAAGATAATACTTCAGTATTTCAAGGAACCATTCTTTTGTCAGTATAGTCATTTTCCCCTTTGTGAGGACTGAATCCACTCTGTGTCTTTGTAATTGGTATATGTGAGTTGTCGTGGAAGAAACCAGTAAGATAAAGAAGTGGAATGCACATTTCAGAACCAAAGATTTTTTTTTCATTTCTAGCTTTTTATTCTCTATTTCTAGTATAATAGCAAGTGCCTAACCAATGTGTATTAATTGATTCATTTTAAATATATTATCTCATATGGCCCTCAAAAATAACTTTGCAAGGAAATAATGCAAATATTATAAATTAAGATATTGATATTTACAGAGGTTAAATTATATAAATATGATGATGTTGCAGAGCATAGAATAACTGATTCTTTTTTATTACAAAGCCTTTTTGATGTATACTGAGCATTTTTTCTTAACTCATAGCAGAGAAAATAAAAGGGAGATTTTGAGTTTTTCCCATGAAGGAAGAAAAAAATCCAGTATTTTTTTACTTTTTAATTCCTTAAGCATATTAAAAAACTTCCTAGACCTTAAAGGAAAGGTCCTAAAGTTTATATTTGTCTTCCAATATACTTTGCATGCAAAAAGGTATGATGCTTATTGTGACTCGTAATAGATTACTTCACCTTTTTTTCTCTTCCCCTCAGAGAGTGCAAATGTGGATAACTGAAAAATTCCAGAATTCATTCCATCTCTTTTTATTTCCTCCTTGGAAAAACACATCCAGGAAAAATAATGAAAGGAACAAGAAGAGCAACTACGTCAAGGTCAGTAGATTCCAATGTCAAATAATGGAAGGCCTTCTGGAGGCGCTGGCACGACACTGCCCCAGCTAAGATTAGACACATTGCCTCAAATAGCTAAATATTGTGGCCAAGGAAAATGTGAGTTTAAGAGGGAGGAGAAACTGATCCACAGTACAAAAATGTTTTTATGTCTCTGGTAAGTCCTAACAGTCTCAGTATTTTCCCCACCACAACAAAGTTGTTGCACAAGACCAGGACAAGAAGTAAGGACTGCATAATTTCCAAGTCCCTTGCCATTCTTGATGGAGCATCTTTCTATAATATAACTTATAGCTAAATTTACCTCTGGTGCAGGCACTAAATAAAAAATAAAGTAAGTGTGGGGCAAAGAGCAACTTACTTCCCATGGTCTATGGGGTACCTTACCAGGGGGTTGGGATAATCAAATAATATCGTGAATGAATCATATTTTGACCATGAAGCACACTACAAAAGTGAAGTTATAATGACTGAATTCCTTTCTATTTTTTCCAGTGTCCTGCCATCTTTGTGCTAGAAAATGAAAAATAAAGTTTTGGCTTCTACACTTTCTGAATGATAAATCTTTTCTTAGAACCAAAAAAATCTGTCCAAGTAATGACATCTATCTCCATTATTTGGCTGAGAAATATATGAATGAATTTCATCTCCTAAAGAAATGTTTTAACTAAAAACCATCTATCTCAGATTAGGAATGTAAATTCATCAGTAAAAGCTACTGGAAAATTGTAAAACCCTGTTTGTCATAAGAAGTAAAATAGGTCACTCCTACACTGAGCACATGAGACAACTGTGGAGGAATCATCAAGTTTAAATTTGTCAATATGGGAGAAAAACTAGGCCTACTTCTAAATAATGAGCAGATTGATTATGGACACTCATGATCTTTTTTTTTTCATAAGTCAGGAAAACACCTTCACACAGAAAAAAAGAAATTCTGGAATCTGTGAATTTAAAATCATTTTGGGGACTTAAGGGCGAAACCAAAAATGGTGGTTTGAAGCTAGCATGCTCCCCCAGCTTTCCCCTACACAACATTAAATAAATCCTCTACACAGACATTAAAGCTACAGATCCCACCAAAAAAAGAAGAAATCAAAATCAGTTTTCAATTGTAGATATCTTAGAGGATCTTCAGTGAAGTTCCTTCTCTTCAGGGAAAAAAGGGTAAGTAAACTTCAGCTAGATGGGAAAGCCAGTAGGAGCTTTTAGCCACAAAGCACTCTATGTCCCAGCAGTTAAACAATAGCACAGGTTCCGGCAGCTAGAGAGCAAGCCAGCAGGAAGGGTTCCAACCCCAGAGGTGGAACTCTGGAAACACTGTAAGCAAGACAGGAGTGGCTTGGAAACAAAGTTCTACTTAGTCAGAGCCTGGACGTAAATGAAGAAACAAACTAAAACTTCTGAATAGGCAATGACTGGGCTGCTTGGTCCCTGATAAGCCAAGGATCAGACCCCAGCCCCAGCACAAAAAGCTTAGGTCTATAGTCCCTATAATCAAGGAGCAGAGTTCAAACAATCATAATGGGCAAAACAACTAAAGGAGACCTAATCATAGAAAGCTAGTGTGCAGATAGAGATGATAAAAATGCCACCTTAGAAGAGGAAAGCAGAAAAAAAAAACCTATGTGAAAAGTCTCAAAGGAGTCTATGAATTGGTCTCAACTACAAAAAATTCATAGAAGAACTTAAAAAAGAAGTTAAAAAGCAAAGAGAAGAAGAAAGATGGAAAAAAGAAAACAAAGTCATATAAGAAAATTATGAGAAATTGATCAAAGAAATCAACTACTTTAAAAGTAAAAATAACCCATTGAAAAAGAATGTAATTCTCCAAAAATATAACTGATTAACTGGAAAAGGAATGCAATACATCTAAAACTCAAATTGATCAAGTGGACAGGAATGCAACTCAAAAAGTAAAATTAACCAAGTGGAAAAGTAAAGATAAAAACTAACTGAAGAAAATTAAACCATAAAAATTATAATTGAACAAATAGAAACCAATGAATCTTTGAGACATCAAAGTCAAAAGGCTACAAAAGTTGAAGAAAATGTAAGGTATTTAAAGGGAAAAAAACAAATGACCTGAAAAATAAATCCAGGAGAGATAATTTATGAGTTATCGATCTACCATAAAGCTTTAGATTAAAAAGAGAATCTGGGAAATATCTTTAAGCAATTTATCAGGGGAAAAAAGTCTAAATTTGCTATACCAAGAAGACAAAATAGCCAGTAAAAGATTACACAGAATTCCTGTAGAAAGAGACCCCAGGATAAAAACTCCAAGGATTATCAAAGCCAAATTTCAGAATTTTGAAATAAAGGAGAAAGTATTATGAACAACCAAAAAGAAGCAATATAAAAAGAAAGGAAACACAATCAGAATTACATGGGTCTTATCAGCTTGAACACTGAAGGATCAGAGGGCCTGCAATACAATATTTCAGAGAGCAAAAGGCTTTAGAATACAAACAAGAATTTACTACCCTGCAAAATTCAGCATACTCTGTCAGGGGAAAAGATGGATGTTCAATGAAATAGGGAACTTCCAGAATTTCCTTTTAAAAGGACCAGAACTGAGCAGATAATTCCATCTTCAAATACAAGACTCAAGAGATGCATATAAATGTAAACAGAAAGAGTGAAAAAAGAAAGCAAATGTTAGTCAAGAACATTAAATTGTATATACCACATAATGGAAGATGGTGCTTGTATCTCATGAGAATTATATTTCTCTTAGGTTCATTAAAGGGTTGAACATAGTTGAAGAGATTGTACTTAGAGGATATGAATACAATTGACTATTTCAGTTTATATTACTATGTTTGAGACAGATTTCAGGGTGTCTTACTGTGGCTGATTAAACCAATATTAGCTCAAAATGCTCTACCACTGCTTGTGCACAAATAGTCCAGATGAAAAACTGGGATGCTTACTCTAAACCTATGTGTCTCTCATTTCCTTTGGCCTGTTTTAATTATGTCTTGCTCATAAATTCAACACTCTCTGATGAGGGTATCCTATGCTGGGTGGTCCTATGCCAGTATCTCTCATTCCTTACTATCAATTGCAAAGTTCTTAAGAGAGACTTTCAGGGTATCCCAGTAGTTGGAGAACTTAGAGACTCAATACTTTATTAAATCAGTGACTTTATTTTACTAGATACTTTAGACATTTGTATTAGCATAGGAGCAGAGAATGGGAACCTACTTAGAAGAGTTGTATATAAAGAGATTAGGAAGTAATCCTATCTTAATCCTTATTTTAGTTAATGAGGGGTTAAGTACTAAGGTTGGGGAGCCAAAGGTGGGGGAGTGTGGGAGAAAGTGTATTTGATTCTTTTATTGGGGAATACTGTAGGACTATAGAGGGAGGGAGATAGTATCCTTAGAAGTACTGAATATGAAAACATCATGAAAAGATTTTGCTTAGGGCAAATGATGTGGCTTTGTATGAAATGAGGTGACTTTGTATGATGCTTCATATGATGCTTTGGCTCATGAGGATTGTTTGTCTATGAGGATACTTGAAATTGAAATAAGGTATAAAATGATTTTAATTTGATGTGATTCATGATTCTTGAGAAGTATATTTCTAATGAGACAAGAGTGAGGGTTTTTAGTGACTATGAATCAATGCTGCTTATCAATCAATCAATCAGTCGATCAACCTTTGATTGATTGTACTTTGATAGTAATTAGTAAATAGTAACAATAGATAGTAAATAGTATTGCTATCAGGTCAGACAAAAGAAGTATAATTTAACAAAATGGATAAAAGTAAAAGATGGTTGAAACAATAAAAACATAAAGCATTAATAGGTAAATAATACCTGGTGAAGATGCACAAGGACCTATTATAGTAAAGGGGGAAGAAAGAGAGTGTAAACACTGAGTAAATCCTCTTCAATTGAATGGGTCCAGAGAAAGAATAACATACATTCCCAATTGTATTTAAAAATTAATCCTAGGGCAGTTAGGTAGCACAGGGGATATAGGATCAGTCCTGGAGTCAGGAGGACCTGAATTCAAATCTGACCTCAGACACTTAATGCTTAATTAGCTGTTTGACCTTGAACAAGTCATTTAAACACATTGTCCCACACAAATGAGAGCCAAAAAAAAAGAAGAAAGAAAGAAAAGAAAAGGAAGGGAAAAAAATCTATCCTACCCTACAGGGAAGTGGTAGAGGGCAAGGGGAAGTAAAGGGAAAAGGGACAGATAAAAGAGAAAGCAAAGATATAAGTGAAAGTAAACTGAAATTTAAAATTTAAAAGTTAAAGGGGAAAGGCAGCAAATGATAGATGAGGAGGAATAAGAGGAAAATGAAAAATACCAAGGGTGAAAGGTAACATGGGGGGAAATAAAGAATTAGTAATATTTACTACAAATATGAATAGAATTAACTCTCCCATAAAACAGAAGTGGATATCAGAATGGATTAAAAACCATAATCCTACAATATGTTACAAACAAGAAACACATTTCAATTGCAGAGAAACACACAGAATAAAGACAAATAACTAGAGCAAAATATTTTATGCTTCAGCAAAATAAAAAAAAATCAGGGATAACAATCCTGATTTCAGATAAAGCAAAAGTTAAGATAGATCTTGTTAAAATGGATAAGGAAGGAAACTTTATCTTCTTGAAAGGCATCACAGGCAATAATGTTATATCATTATTAAATATATATGCACCTAGTGATATGATGTACGAATTCTTAGGGAAGAAACTGAATGAGTTACAATAAGGGGGGACTTCAAAATCCATCTCTTAGAACTAGATAAATCTAGCCAAAGAATAAACAAGAAGAAAGTTAATTAGGAAAATAAAATCTTAGAAAATTTAAATATGATAGACCTCTGGAGGAAAAAAATGGGAATAGAAAAGAATATGCCTTTTTCTCTGTGGTATATGGCACCTATACCAAAATTGACCAAAATTGACTAGTTCATAAAAAGTTTTCCATTGAATGGAGAAAGGCAGAAATAATAAATGCATATTTTTCAGCTCAGTGCAATAAATTTACATTTATTAAATGGCAATGGAAAAATTAACCACAAATTAACTGGAAACTAAATGATTTAATTTTAAAGAAAGAGTGGATCAAACAACAGATCATAGAAATAATCAATCATGGGGGAAGCTAGGTGGCACAGTGAATACAGCACTGGCCCTGGAGTCAGGAGGACCTGAGTTCAAATCCATCCTCAGATGCTTAATAATTACCTAGCTGTGTGGCCTTGGGCAAGTCACTTAACACCTTTGCCTTGAAAAAAGCTTAAAAAACAAATAATCAATCATTTCATTCAAAAAATGATAACAATGAAACATCATTCCAAAATTTATAAAATGCAAGCAAATTCATTTTAGGGGAAATTTTACATCTCTAAATGCTAAAATGAATAAAAATAGAGAAATCAGAGATCAATGAATTGGATATACAACTAAAAATCTAGAAAACACACAAATTAAAGATTTCCAATTAAATATCAAATTAGAAATTCCCAAAATCAAGGAAGGGAGAGATTAATAAAATTAAAAGCAAGGAAAACATTGCTCTAATAAATAAAATAATTAAAAAATGGGAAAAGTCTGACATGTTCCAAAATATTCACAACATAGCATTCTTATTGTAATGGAAAAGAAATGGATATTAAGGGGATGTCCTTCAATTGGGGAATGGCTGGGAAAATTATGAAATATTAATGTTATGGAGTACTATTGTTCTATAAGAAAACATGAATGGTTAGACTCTAGAGAAGTAAGGAATAAATTACAGGAATTGATGCTGAGTGAAGGGAGCAAAATCAAGAGAACATGATACACATTGACATCTACTAAGATGCATGCAGCTCCTCTCATCAGTTCAGAAAGCTAGGATAATTCTGGAAGATCTGTCATGGACAATGCTGTCTACATGAAGAGGAAGAAAAATAAAGCTAAACAAAACAACAACAGCAAAAACAACCTATAAAATCTGAATGAACACTATGTTCACATTTTACAAAATTTCTCTTATGTTTTTCCTTCCTATCTTTTGGGTTCTTTTTTTTCCCTTAGTCCTTATTGCTCAAACAAAAAATGCCTAATAAATGGACAAGCATGATCTTTTTTTTTTCATAAGTCAGGAAAACACTTTCACATAGGAAAAAAAAAAAGAAATTCTATGAACTTAAAATCATTTTGGAGACTTAAGGGCGAAACCAAAAGGGTGATTTGAAGATAGCATGCTCCCCCAGCTTTCCCCCACACACCATTAAATGAATCCTCTACAGATACATTAAAGCTACAGATCCCACCAAAAAAAAAAAAAAGAAGAAATCAAAACAAGTTTTCAATTGTAGAGATCTCAGAGGATCTTCAGTGAAGTTCCTTCTTTTCAGGAAAAAAAAGGGTAAGTAAACTTCAGCTAGACAAGAAAATCAGTGGGAGCTTTTAACCCCAAAGCACTCTATGTCTCAGCAGTTAAACAATAGCCTAATCTGATAATATGTTCAATATTTATCAAACTTTTCATCATAGAGGGGGAGTTAGAAGGGAGGGTGGAAGGAAATTATGTAGCTCATAAATCTGCATATGCATGTGGATGAATTTTCAAACACTCTCAAAACATGTAACTGGAAAAATAAAATAAAATATCATTTAGAGAAAAATAAAACAAGGAAACAAAAATATAACTCCTGCTCTTGCTTTATAGAAGAGAGGAAACTAGAAGTCTGGCATATGACATTTAATGGAAATTAATAATTTTTTTTCTGAATTCTTCTACCCTTCATCTTTGTTATAAATGTTGTCATATTAAGTAATGAGAATAGGTAATGATATGTTTTAAAAATAAAGGAAATGTTGAAATTAGAAAAAAAACATTTGATTATTTTATTTCCATAAAATGTTTCCTTTGTGTTTTATTTATATACTTTAAAACATCAAAACATCATTATGAAGTTATTACAGTCTTCACCATATCTTTAAAAAGGGTTCATGGCACATAAAGAGACTAAGAACTACTGGATGGTTAGGATACCTAATCATTTTCTTTTAAAAGGATACAGAAACTCTTGACTGGAATTTAATGCCTGGGGTTGATGCCAAGATGTTTAGTTTTAAGATACAGGAAAAAAGTCTCTCATCTGATTATCAATCTTTTTATTTTTGCAGATGATCAAACTTTTTGTGGGATCCTATAAAAGTGACAGGCTGTTTTCTTCAGTTGTCTTCAGTTTTCTTTTCACCTTTCTTTGATTATATCTTTTCTTTCTGAAGTTCCAAGGTGGGGAAGAAGGATTTTTCCCCTTTCTCCTATCCAGGGAACATCTGATAGAAACTTGCAACAAAAGCAAATGTCAGGGCACATTTGTAGATGGCCTGAGAGGAGAAGCTCAAATTAGACTTTTTTTAGTACAAGGAATGGAAGAAGTCATGGTATTGAAAGGTTTCCTGCTGCAATAGATATTTCCATGTAAGCCCCTTGGGAATAGGAGCTGTCTTTTACCATTTGTCCTGTGCTCAGCCCTTAGCACAGAACCTGGAATACAATAGGAGCTTAATAAATAGATAAAATATATGTGGGTGTTATCTATAAAGTATATATTTCCAAAGAAATTCTGACTAATGCTTATTTATGTGCAGATTCTAGTGTAGAGTGAATAACAATCCTCTAAAACTCCTGTGTAAATCCTGTGTAGAGGAAATTAGAGTTCTGAATCCTAAGAAGTCTCTATGTACAAAGTTAACAGAACTTAATTTTCTAGTCAGAGAAGGGAGATTTCCTGACCAGTTGAAGCAATTGAGATGACCTCGTAAGGTGATCCCAAATTCAAGGCAATGGGGTTAAGTGGCTTGCCCAAAGCCACACAGCTAGGTAATTATTAAGTGTCTGAGGCCAGATTTGAACTCAGGTACTCCTGACTCCAGGGCCAGTGCTCTATCCACTCTACCACCTAGCCACCACCCCCCATCCCGAGTGAAGATTTCCTAAACAGCATCATCCTTAGGGAAGAGATAAGAATTATTCACAACATTGAGCAGTAAATATCCTTCTTGGAGAACAAAGACATATGGAGTTTGGGTATGTGGGAGAATGAGATCTGAAATTTGTCTTCCCAGCTTCATTAGACTAAAAATTTTAGATTATTTAGAAAGTATAAGTTTGAAGGACTATAGATTATTTATTTAGCATTCCCTCAAAGTAGATTCAACCAGACATGCCATAGTCCAAGCTTTGTGGATAAATTTCAACACTTCATTATGTGATCTGAACCAAATTAAAATATAATTGGCTTTTATTTTTGGAAAAAAAATGTTAAATGTAATAGAATGTATGTTATTATTATGTTCTTAAGTCAGAATGAGTACCAAAGACTTCAAACCCAATTTCTATTTGAGTTTAATACCACTTTTCAGAACACCATATGCATTCCTGTGGGAATGCCAAAGGATTATCCCAATGGAAATATTAAATTTAGTTCTTTTATCAGGAAACTTTATATGTTGATTATTTTTCATGTTTCCTGTGCCCATTGATGGAATTCTGCTCATGAATATCATTTTATGCATCTTCTATTGGTATATAAACCATAGGGAGATTCTTCAAATCTTAGGGACACTATTGAAAAGCAGAAGTCATCAGAATGTCAGAGCATTGTCTCCCAATGAAAACCCTAAGTATAATTGCTTTATCAGGGAAATGTATTAGGAAAAATAAAGTCTATCTGATTCCCAGCTTCCATTTCTAACCTCCCATGATTGCACAAAAGCAAGGAAACCCCTTTACCCACTCTGTGATGACTAGTCAACTCTAGACATAAACTCCACCTTAGTTTTATTTTGTAAATTATCCTAGAGCAATCTCAGGTAGGAACAATGAACCAAAAAGAGAAAATGCTCTTTCTGTCTCATAGGTGAATCCAGATGATTTAAAGGAGCTCATCAACAGGTTAATCTATATGATATCTTACAAAATTATCCATCATTGATTCAGTTCAATATAGCTTAATAAATATGGTTATGAACACCTTCTATTTGCAAGGTGCTAGAGATATCTAGGCAAAAAGCAAAAAAAAAATTCCCCAAAGGAGTTTTCTATATTATCCCACTAGAGAAACAAATACCTATGTGAATAAATAAATTCCAAACTGTCTACAGTTACCAGAGGGCAAGATTGTTAACAAATGGGTGAGGGGTGACATATACATGAATCAAAGTTCTGGGGCTCGGAATCCTGACTTAAAAAGTCCATTTCTATATATCCATTAGAATAGAAATGTTTCTATTTCCAAAGTAAGAAGGACCAATTGATATCAAGACAGAAATAAACTAATCACAAGGCAGAGAATAGCAGAACAGGAATAATCAATCATCTGTTCTCTATCTCAAGGATTCCTATATCTACAAAACAAAAATAAGCAAGCAGGCTAAGCATACCCATGGTAACATAAATTCCCATATTACAATTCACAGATAATTTTTGCTAAGACTCAGAAAGGAAAGATAATGAATACACTGAACACACACACACACAGAGAGAGAGAGAGAGAGAGAGAGAGAGAGAGAGAGAGAAGCAAATAGAAAAGGCTCCCAAATGTAAAATTCCTTTTCTTGGCATTCTTATTCTGTCATCATCCTACTTTTTAAATTTTATCTTGTGTTCTTCCTCAATGCTCTGCCCACCAGTCAAAAGGGATTACTTCTTGCTCTTCTCCATCATTCATCCTAATTCAGAACTTCAAGATCTTTTTCCTTTTTCCTTTGCTTGCTGATTTAAAAAAATGAAATAAAAAGCCAGGGGTGGGGTGAGTGAGGAAATGGAGCATTACTGACTAAGCTAGGCTTAAATTTCACCAAAGCTATAATTAGCAGTTTGGGCACCTGGATTCAAGTTTTACAAAATAATACAAGTCAAGCAAATCAAAATACACCTTCAAATAAACTTTTAAAGATGTGTTCAGTGATGGATGGAACATTGCCCTATTAAGTTGCACCACAATGCGACTGCCAGGGAGAACACTAAGGGAAGGGGTGAGGGATATCAGGGCTGAGTAGGAAAAATATGTCATCTGGTATGATAGGACTAATGTTTAAAGCTATTCTCTCATGCAGGTTGGGCAAGTTTTTACTTTAAAGATATTGAAAAATCCGCTGAATCTTGCTTGTATTAGGGGATGAAGAAATCAGATTGTTAATGTCATTTCCTCATCATCTGAGTATAGAGCAGTCACAAGGAACTAGAGGGGTCTGTCAGATTCTAAGATAGGAGATCATACACTTGAGAAACTCAGCCAGATCAACTGAATATGTCTTCAATGCCCTTCCTTTCTAAATTGCCTTTTTGCTATGGCTAAGTAAATTTCACTTTAATGGCTAAATGGCCACATTTTGTTCTAATATGAAACCTAAAGTTTTGATCCTTGCCTTGAATAGTTTGGCATATGCCAAGGTGAAGGAAATGGAGGAAGCACACCTTCTAGTAGTATCATATTTTGGTTCATTATTCTTTATTAATACCTCTAAGCTCAGTTATTTCTATGATACTAAGTGCTATTAGAATTATCTAAATTTTATTGCCCTGGATCAAGGACATAACAGCCTCTCTCTGATTATCACTTGGAGTTGCTCCCCTTCTTCCCCCTACTAATACATAGTTATTATTCTATAAACATTCCAAGTGTATGGAGATTTAGGTTTCACCTATCCTTTGCCTGATCCAGTATACTACCCCAGGTCCCTGGCCTTATTAGTGCTGATTATTGTTATATAACAATGGCAATCCAACTCTACATTCACTCTGGAGGAGAAGTCAGTGGAATAATTTTAAAGGAGAGTTAAGCTTCTTGAATGAGATTAAGGGAAATGTCTCTTGTTTGGGGGAGGATGGGTTCTTTCTATCCCTGAGCATCACCTGTAACTCCCAGGAAATACAAAGTCAGATTATTAGTATGTAAAGGTTCATTTTAGGAAAAAACTTCTTAGAGAAAACAATATCTAAAAGCTTAATTCTTTAATTCTTTGTACTTTTCTTTTAAGAATATTATATATGGGGGAAGCTAGACAGCCCAGTGGATAGACCGCTGGAGTCAGAAGGATTTTAGTTCAAATTTAGCCTCAGATTGCAATAATAATTACCTGGATTATGACCTTGGGCAAGTCACTTAACCCCTTTGAAATTTCATATATATATATATATATATATATATATATATATATATATATATACATATATATATATACACATATATGTACTCCTAAGTCTGAATGGTGTATTCCCCCAATAAGCATCTTAAGGACTAAGATTTATTAATTTTTCTCTCTGTTTCTCAGCCCCAGAACAATATTTTGAATATTTTGTACACAGTAATTGCTTAAGAAGACCTTGCTAGAATTAATTAATAAGTTGAATTAATCCAGGGATCAGGGTTACAAAGCAGTTACACACACATGATAACATTTATTCTTCATAACACAGTTACCTGATGATCATTGGATAAAATATTTATAGCTGAAAGAGACTTTAGGAATCACTGAGTCCAATATCCTTATTTTAAAGATGAAAATACTGAGACTCCATAAGATGAAGTGATCTGTCCAAGGTTACACAATTAAATAACATTTTTTTCTAGGGGCATAATCATGATTCAGACCCAGTTTATTTCAAAACCAGAGACTTTTCCTTCTTCCCTATGTTGACTATCTTCATTTTACAGAAGAGAAAAATAAATGGTTCTCTTCTAGTTACACAATTATAAAATGACAGCCAGAATTTGTACACATTCCTCAGACTAGCAGCTAGGTAGCAAAATGCATACAGTACTAGGGCTGGAGTCAAGAACATCTGAGTTCAAATTCAACCTCAGACAATGTGTGACCCTAACCAAGTCATTTAATCCTATTTGCCACAGTTTCCTCATCTGTAAAGTAGCAGGAGAAGGAAATATCAAACCTCTCTAGTATCTTTGCAAAGAAAACTACAATTGGAATCTTAAAGGATCAGGTGTGACTGAATTATACTCTGATTGAGTGAATAACTTCCCTTTCTGAACCTGTTTCCTCCTCTGTAAGTGTAGGAATGAACTGAATGATTAATAATTTTACTCCAATTCAGTTTTTATCTATAATTCATATCTAGTCCTTTTATCAAGAAACATTATTTTAGTGCTTAGACAGATCAAATAAGACAGCAAAAGTGTCATGAGATATGTCCTTAGATAAGATTCATCTTGTACTCAATCTACAGATGTGGAAACTGAGACTGAGAAAGAAGTAGTAACTCTCCCAAGATCACCCAGGAAGATTGTCAGATCAGGGATTTGAGTCCAAGTTTTCATCTCCATCTTCAATGCTATGTCTATTCCACTACACTGTAGTCTTTTCTCTTGCATCATTTACCCTATGCCTTTCTGTCTTATTTAGAGAAAGTCTAACTGCCATTTAGTTTCTTTCCCATTTCTACCTCGTTGCCACTTTTATAAACTGTTTCTCTTCTTTCATACTTCATTTAACTTCTCACATCCTGTCTCGTTTATTCTCTCGCCTGCCAAAGAGAATATGTTCTGAACAAGGCCTACTGGGATATTCTTTCAGGATGGTGGTCTCCATTAGAATGTCCCCAGGGCTCACTTTCAAGTATGTGGGACACTTTGAGACCCCCATGCCTGACTGCATACAACTCGAGGATGCAGACATAAACTGTGCCATATAAAACCAGGTAATTTTTTTTAATTCAACATCATCAATATCATTGTTATCATCACTCTACTACTAATATTATCACTAATACCACCAACACTAACTGCTGCTACTGTTAATTGTTATTTCTTGATTTATTTTTCTTCTTCCAATTTTTGATCCCTTCCTATTCTTAAAGTAGTCTTTTTTTTACTGTAAAGGTATACCAACTAGGAAAGAAATACAATGAATATTTGGGAATTCATGCATGAGTGAGAGAAAGGCAAGGTGAGCATGTTGAGAGAGATAGGAATGATGCATTGAAAAATATGAGAATATTGTCTAGAACACAATCAACTTTTTGTCAATTTCTAATAAGAAAATTTTCTCAAGTAACAGCATGGTGTGTCTGTGTGTGTGTTTGTGTGTGTGTGTGTGTGTTCAGTTATTTTTCAAGGGGGTCTTCCTAACCCCATATGAGATTTTCTTTGCAAAAATATTAGAGGAATTTAACATTTGCTTCTCCAGCTCATTTTTGAAATGAGAAACTGAGGGAAAAAGGAAGATTTGTCTTCCAGATCTAAGTCTAGTGCTTTGTGCACTCCATAGCGACAAACTAGAAATTTAAAATTCCATAGATACTCCCTCAATGAGAAATAGAAAGCTTTCTTAAAAGAATGCAAGTTGGGGCAGCTAGGCGGCACAGTGCATAGAGCAACAGCCCTGGAATCAGGAGGACCTGAGTTCAAAGCCAGGCTCAGACACTTAATAATTACTTAGCTAATTACCTAGCTGTGTGATCTTGGGTAAGTCACTTAACCCCAGTGCCTTGCCCCCCCCAAAAAAACTTTTAAGTTCCTTAAGGTCAGAGACATTTATTTTCAGATTTCTGATCAATCCATGAGTTCTTACTCCAATTAAGAATCTGGCTCTCTAAGGCTATGTGAAAGGAATTAAGATCTGACAATTCTCCATATGTTAAATTGATTTAAATACAATCACAGACAACAAAGTATGTTTGTTTTACGAGGTTCAGTTTACCTAATTATGAATAGACTCAACACCCTAGCAGAATGGCTACTTGAATGAATTCTTTTGCTATAGAAACCCATAAACCAATTTAGTACAGGGCCTTTTTCAGAGTAAGATCAAGTGTCTTGTCATAAATTAAGCAGAAACACATTTTTTTTTGGTCCCAAGATATTTTCTGATCTATTCTTTCTGTTCTCCAGCTTCTCACTAACCCACAAAATGTGATTCTCCCTACAACCAAGTACAACTGACACAGTTTAGAACATTTTAGTGGATGGACCTCATCGTCAATTTATTGTGATTAAATATATTTTAACTTTTCAGGGGGACTCTTTTTAGAGCCTTGAATCTTATTTTTTACCTCATCCAGTCAATACTTGGCTTCTGATGCAGAACAGACATTGTAGTCAGCTGATCCAGAGTTGCTGCTGGGATACTGATCCTAGCCTTGACCATTTGATGCTCACATTTACATCTTCTATTCAAGAAATTAAGGCAATGGATAGATGGAGAGAGAGAGAGAGATCAAAACCTAGACTAAGGTAAAGGTTTTGAGGACTTAGAGACCGACAGAACACGAAACATAACTTTTGGCTACCAGATACTTTAATTGATGAATTCTAAGTTAGAGCCATGGAAGACAGAAAAATCATGATTTGTGAATGGTTCATAGACAGTTTCTCCCCAGGCCAGGTTTGATCTTGCCTTTCCCTCTGCTCAATCACAAATGAACTATCCAAAGAAAAAAAGCAGCCATACGTTCTCTTCATCAGGACAAGACATAAAATGGAAAAGTTCTAAACAATGATTTCATTTCACTATGCCATAAGGAGAAATTGAATCCCTGATACAAAATTGCTAAGCCTTCATCCAAAAATTGCCTATACTGAAAATATGAGCTGAACATCATTAAAGTACTATATTGTATTTCCTACATTCTTTTGTTTACTTGCATGAGGAATTAAAGGAACTGAATTCCTCTTTCCTTAAATTCCTGGGTTCAAATAGTCTTTTCATTGTCTAGGAGTTACTTAGATCTGCAAGAACATGGAGTTGGTGAGACATAGTAAATGATTTTTTTTATTTAATTAATTTATTTTGAATTTTACAATTTTTCCCCTAATCCCACTTTGCTCCCCCCACCCCTCACAGAAGGCAGTCTGTTAGTCTGTTGTTGCCATGGCATACATTGATCTAAGTTGAATGTGATGAGAGAGAAATCACATCTTTAAGGAAAAAAATAAATATAAGAGATAAGAAAATTACATAATAAGATTTTTTAAAATTAAAGATAATACTCCAGTCTTTGTTCAAACTTCAAAATTCTTTCTCTGGATACAGATGGAATTTTCTATCACAGATACCCCAAAAGTGTGCCTGATTGATGCACATAGAATGAGCAAGTCCATTAAGATTGATCATTAGCTCCACATTGCTGTTATGGTGTACAATGTTCTTCTGGTTCTGCTCATCTCATTCAGCATCAGTTCATGCAAAGCCTTTCAGGCTTCCCTGAATTCCCATCCATCCTGGTTTCTAATAGAACAATACTGTTCCATGATGTACATATATCACAATTTTTACAGCCATTCCACAATTGATGGACATTCACTCAATTTCCAATTCTTTGCCCTCCAAAACAGGGTTGCTATGAATATTTTTATACAAGTCATATTTTGTTTGAAAGATTTTATGTAGTTTGAGTTTTACAACTTTTCCCCTAATCTTGTTTCCCAACCCTCCCACCCCCACAGAAGGCTTTCTGTTTGTCTTTACATTGTTTCCATGGTATACACTGATCTAAGTTGAATGTGATGAGAAAAAATTCATATCCTTATGGAAGAAAAATAAAATATAAGACATATCAAAATTATATAATAATATAATTTTTTAAAAGTTAAAGGTAATAGACTTAGGCCTTTGTTCAAACTCCACAGTTCTTTCTGGATACAGATGGTATTCTCCATCGCAAATATCCCAAAATTGTTCCCGATTGTTGTACTGATGAAATGAGCAAGTCCATTAAGGCCAATCATCACCCATGTAAGGGGTGTACAATTGTTGCTGTAAGGGTGTTAAATGGTTTTCTGGTTCTGCTCATCCTGCTTAGCATCAGTTCCTGCAAGTCCTTCCAGAATTCCCTGAATTCCCATCCCTCCTGTTTTCTGTGACATAAATATACCACAGTTTCTTAAGCCATTCCCCAGCTGAATAACATTCAATTAATTTCCAAGCCTTTCCCACCACAAACAGGGATGCTGTGAATATTTTTGTACAAGTCGTGTAATTACCCTTTTTCATGATCTCCTCAGGGTATAGACCCAGTAGTGGTTTTGCTGGAAGAAGGGGTACGCACATTTTTAATGCCATTTGGGAATAATTCCAAATTGCTCTCCAGAAAGGTTTTATGAGTTCACAGTTCCACCAACAATGTACTAATGTCCCAGATTTCTGACATCCCTTGCAACATTAATCATTGTCCTTTCTGGTCATATTTGCCATTCTGAGAAGTATGAAGTGGTACCTCAGAGATGCTTTAATTTACATTTCTCTAATAAGTAGTGATTTAGAACATTTTTTTCATATGAATATGGATTGATTTGATTTTGTCATCTGTTAATTGTCTTTGCATCTTCTTTGACTGATTCAGTTGGGGAATGGCTTTTTTTAAAAATTTCACTTAGTTCTCTGTATATTTTAGAAACAAGTCCTTTGTCATAAATAATGATTGTTAAAATTGTTTCCAAATTTACTACATTTCTTTTGATCATGGTTACAGTGAATTTTGTCTGTGTAAAAGCTTTTTAATTTAATGAAATGTATATTTACTAGTTTGTTTTTAATGATGTATTCCTCTCTTCCTTGGTAATAAAGTACTTCCATTTTTATAGATCTGACAGGTAAACTATTCCTTGAACTCCTTGTTGGCTTATAATATTGTTTTTTATGTCTAAATCCTGTATCCATTTTGATCTTATCTTGGTCAAGAGTGTGAGGTGTTTCTCTAATCCAAGTTTCTGCCATACTAACTTCCAATTTTCCCAACAGATTCTATCAAAGAGAGAGTTTTTATTCCAAAAGCTGGACTCTTTGGGTTTATCAAATAGCAGATTACTATAATCATTTCCTGCTATTGCAATTAGTCTATTCCAGGGATCTACCACTCTCTTTCTTAGCCAGTACCAGAAAGTTTTGATAATTGATGCTTTATAATATAATTTTAGATCTTGTAGGGCTAAGCCACCTACTTTTGCACTTTTTTGCAATAAATCCCTGGAAATTATTGAATTTTTATTTCTCCATATGATATGAATTTACTATTTTTTCTAACTCAATAATAATTTTCTAACTCAATAAAGTAATTTCTTGGAATTTTGATTGGTAGGGCACTAAACAAGTAGTTTAGTTTTGACAGAATTACAATTTTTATTATATTATCCTGACCTATCCATGAGCAGTTAATATTTGCCCAGTTATTTAAATATGATTTTATTTGTGTGAAAAGTGTTTTATAATTGTTTTCAAAAAGTTTCTGGGCCTACCTTGGTGGATAGACTCCAAAGTATTTTATATATTTTGAAGTTGCTTTGAATAGGATTTCTCTTTCTATCTCTTTCTGCTGTTTCTTGCTAATCAAATATAGAAATGTTGAGGAATTATGAGGGTTTATTTTATATCCTGTGGCTTTGCTAAAATTGTTAATTATTTCTATTAGTTTTTAGATGGATTTTTGGGATTTTCTAGGTATGCCATCATGTCATCTGCAAAGAATGAGAGTATTGTTTCTTCCTTCCCAGTTCTAATTCCTTCAATTTCTTTTTCTTCTCTTATTGCTGAGGGTAATATTTCTAATACAATATTGAATAGTAGTGATGACAATGGGCATCCTTGTTTCACCCCTGATCTTATTGTGAATGCCTGTAGCTTATGCCCATTGCATATAATGATTGTTGATGGTTTAAGATAGATACTGTTTATTATTCTAAGGAACAATCCATTTATTTCTGTGCTCTCTAGTGTTTTTCGGAGGAATGGGTGCTATAAAATATAGCTTTTTTAGCATCTATTGATATAATCATATGATTTCTGATAAGTTTGTTATTGACATAATTAATTTTACTAACAGTTTGTCTAATAGTGAACCGATTCTGCATTACTATGATGAATCCTACTTGGTCATAGTCTATTATCCAAGTGATAACTTGTTGTAATTGTTTGGCTAAGATTTTATTTAAGATTTTTTCATTTATGTTTATCAGGAGATAGAGTTATAATTTTATTTCTCTGTTTTTGACTCTTCTTGGTTGAGGTATTAGCAGGTTATTGGTGTCATAGAAAGAATTAGGCAGAGTTCTGTCTTCATCTGTTTTTCCATAGAATTTATATAGAATTGTTCCTTAAGTGTTTGAGACAATTCACTTGTGAATCCAACTGGTCCTGGAAATTTTTTTCTTAGGTAGTTCAACAATGGCCTGTTGAATTTCTTTTTTTCTGGGAAAGTGTTATTTAGGTATTTAATTTCTTCTTCTTTCACCCTAAGCAACTTATATTTTCATAAATATCCATTCATTTAAATTAGATTATCAAACTTATTAGCATAGTGTTGAGCAAAATAATTCTGAATTTAATTTGAACTTTAATTTTCTCCTAATTGGTGGTTTCAACTTTTTCTTTAATGATACTAACAATTTGGTTTTCTTCTTTCTTTTTTTAAATCAAATTAATCAGAGATTTATCAATTTTATTGGTTTTTTCATAAAACCAACTCTTGGTTTTATTAGTTCAATAGTTTTCTTGCTTTCAATTTTATTAATTTCTCCTTTAATTTTTAGAATTTCTAATTTGATATTTAATTGGCAGGTTTTAATTTGTTCTTTCTCTATTTTTTTAGTTGCATGTTTAGTTCATTTATTTCCATTTTCTCTAATTTATTCACATAAGCATTTAAATATATAATAAATCCCATGACAACTGCCCTGACTGTATCCCATAAGTGTTGGTATGTTGTCTCATTATTGTCATTATCAAGGATGAAATCATTAATTTTTTTCTATAATTTGTCAGGTGATCTACTCATTCTTTAAATGAGGTTATTTAGTTTCCAATTAGTTTTAGGTCTATTTCTCCCTGGAAATTTTCTATCACTAAATCCTATACTATTTACTATAGATTTTTATTGCATTATGAGCTGAGAAAGA
This sequence comes from Macrotis lagotis, assembly GCF_037893015.1. Lineage (NCBI taxonomy): Eukaryota > Metazoa > Chordata > Mammalia > Peramelemorphia > Peramelidae > Macrotis > Macrotis lagotis. The sequence continues at coordinate 165,920,503 of NC_133658.1, read as the reverse complement.
TATATTCACTATTTCTGCCTTCCTGCAATTGATTATTAGGTGTTTATGCCCTAGTACATGGTCAGTTTTTGTGTAAGTGCCAAGTACTACAGGGGGGGAAAAGTATAATTCTTTCTATCCTCATTCAATTTCCTCCATAGGTCTATCATATCTAGGTTTTCTAACAATCTATTTACCTCCTTAACTTCCTTCTTGTTTATTTTATGGTTAGACTTATCTAAATCTGAGAGTAGGAGGTTAAGGTCTCCCAGCAGTAGAGTTTTGCTCTCTAGGTCTTCCTATAATTCTTTCAAATTTTCCTCTAAGAATCTGGGTGCTGTACCATTTGGTGCATGCATATTTAGTATTGAAATTACTTTATTGTCTATGGTGAGTTTTAGGAGGATATAGTTTCCTTCCTAATCTCTTTCAACAAGCTATATTTCTGCAGCTGATTTGTCTGAGATAAGGATTGCTACCTCTCCTTTTTTTTTCACTTCAGCTGAAGCAAAATATATTATGCTCTATCATTTTACCTTTATTCCATATGTATCTCTCTGTTCAAATGAAATAGAATATTGTAGGATTCTGGTTTTAATCCACTCTGCTATTCATTTATGCTTTAAGGCAGAGTTCATCCCATTCACATTCAAAGTTATAATTATTGTGGCAGCTAGGTGGCACAGTGCATAGAGCATCTGCCCTAGAGTCAGGAGTACCTGATTTCAAATCTAGACTCAGACACTTAATAATTGACTAGCTGTGTGGTCTTGGTCAAGTCACTTGACACCATTACCTTAAATAAAAATCAAATTAACAAATTAACAAATTACCTTAAAAAAACCAAAACAGTTATAATTATTAACTCTTTATTCCATGCAATCTTCTCTTTGTTTAATATTTCCCCTTTGTATGTTTGGGTTTTTTTTTTTGCAAGGCAATTGAAGTTAAGTGGCTTGCCTGAGGCCACACAGCTAGGTAATTATTAAGTGTCTGAGACCGGATTTGAACCCAGGTACTCTTGACTCCAGGGCCATTGCTTTATCCACTGCGCCACTTAGCCGCCTTGTCCATCACTTCTGGCTAAGTATTTTCTCTAACAACTCGAGAGTTGTGAACATCTTTCTTCTAGGTTGGGATATACTTAGTTTCATCTTATTGTATAGCAGTTTTTTTTCTTAACCCTTTTTTTAACCTTTTCATGTGTCTCTTGAGTCTCCAGTTTGAAGTCCAAATTTTCTATTAAGCTCTGGTCTTTTCATTAGGAAAAGTTGGATGTCTCCTATTTCATTAAATGTCCATCTTTTCCCCTGGAAGAAATAGCTCAGTTTTGCCAGATGGTGAATTCTTGGTTGCATTCCAAGCTCCCTTGCTTTTTGGAATTTCACACTCCAGGCCCTTGCATCTCTTAATGTTGATGCAACCAGGTCCTGTGAAATCCTTACTGTGAATCCTTTGTATCTAAATTGTTTCTTTCTGGCTGCTTGCAGGATTTTCTCTTTTATCTGATAGTTCTGGAAGTTGGCCACAATATCCCTTGATTTTTTTTTTAATTTGGCATTCTTTTCTGGAGGAGATTGATGTATTCTTTCAATAACTACTTTGCCCTCTGTTTCCATGATGTCAGGGCAATTTTCTATCACTAAATCCTGTAATATTAACTCCAAGCCTTTTTTTTTCTTCAATGTTTCAAGGAGCCCAATGACTCTTAAGTTGTCTCTCCTGGTTCTATTATTGAGAGGTGTGATTTTGCCAGTGAGGTATTTTACATTTTCTCCTATTTTTTTGATTTTTTAAAATTTTGTTTAACAGATTCTTGTTGTCTCATGTAGTCATTAGTTTCCACAGATTCCATTCTTTTTTTAGAGAAGAATTTTGTTCATTTGCCTTTTGTATCCCCTTTTCCAATTAGTCAATTCTATTTTTGAAAGAATTTTCCATTTGACCAATTGAGGTTTGAAGTGAATATTTTTCTTTTTGCATTTGTCCAATTCTATTTTCCAAGGATTTGTTTTCTTGTTTCAAGGTGTTAATTTTTTCTCCCACATTTTCTAATTGCTTTCTAAACTTCTTGCTGATTTCTTCAAGGAAGTTTTTCTGGGCTGGAGACCAAATCATAATCTCCTCAGAAATTCAAGATGTCTCTGAGTTAGGGTCTTTAACTTCTAGGTAGTTTTCCATGGACCCCCGTTCTACTAGCCTTTCTTCATTTACCTAAGATCTTGTATTGATGGAGGGGCTTGTTCACAGAGGTTTGGTTTTTGGGGTCCCTAGAGGTTTTGTGTACTGGGTTTAGTAACTCCAAGTGGCCAGCCAGTAGAAGATGCTAGCAGCTTTCTCTGGAGTGTTTGTGCCATGATTTGAGGTCCTTTCATTTGGCCTGGAGGGGGGTGGGTGCTGCTGGATACTTTTATCCTTGAACAATGTGGGCTAGGTTAGACTGGCTCTCACCCCACCCCTGCTGGCTCTCTTCTCTCTGTTCCAGGGTCAACCATGATCCCCAAAGATGGACATTGTTGGTAGATATTTTTCTGCTAGCTACTTTTTCTTGATGTTGTCGATCAAATTTCTGTTGAGATTTGTTTTGGGGGCAGAAGGAGAAGCTAGGAGAAGAACATCTACCAGCAGTGGGTAGAACACCAATCCTGGAGTCAAGAGGACCTGAGTTCAAATCCAGCCTCAGACAATTAATAATTACCTAGCTGTGTGACCTTGGGAAAGTCACTTCATCTCATTGCCTTACAAAAAACAAAAAAAATAATTTTTTTAAAAAGAGATTTGTTCCATATTATATATAAGGGAAGCAGTGCTTGTCTTCTCTCCTCCATCTTGGCCAGAAGGTAAATGTTTTATTATATATTGTTGTGTATTGCTTTTATTGTACTTTCTTCCAAGAGTAAGATGGTATATATGAGAAAACCCGATTTATTCCTATAGAAAATTACTTTGTGATGCCAAGTTAAAGTGTGTGATAAACAAGTTGAAGAAGGTGATATTATTGAACAAAAGAAAGAAAACTATATGTGATGTCTGATATCACAGATTGAAACCCAGACTTTGCCACTTAATATCCATAAGACCTTAGTTATGATACTTTACATATTGAGAATTTCAATTGGCTCATTTGTTAAATGAAAGAGTAAGACTAAATGATTTCCAGTGCATTCTTTTCTCTATATCTAAGCATCTATGTTTTTATGAGTTAAAATTTGCTCTTAGCCTTTGATTTTTATTTTGATTAGCTATATCCACAGGAATCCATATCCATTGTCTCTAGACTAGGCTTTCCCTTCTACCTATATGACCATTCTTTATTTCCTTTGCTGGATCCTTTGGCAGATCACACCCTGTTTAGATGTAGCTCATCTTTTTTGTCCTGGACATTTGATTCTTCTTCATCTATACAACTTCATTTGGTGATATCTTCAATTTCCATAAAGTTATTTACAATCTCTTTGCAGAGTGTTCTGGGTTGTAATCCTTCCAGCAAACCAATTTTCAAGCTCTATAATCTTTTTAATGTAGAAACTGCTAAATTCTGTGTTTAGTGAGGCTCATAATATATTATTTTTTCTGATTGATTGATCAGGGATCTCAGCAATTTTATGTAATACTCTTGGAAATTTTCATTTTGGATTTTCTTTCAGAAGATGATTCATGTATTCTTTCAATTTGTATTTAGCCCTTTGATTCTAATATATCAGATTATCTTGAAATGTGATGTCCAAGATCTATTATTTTTTTATTTGGGCATTCTTTCACTTAGTTCATTATTTCTCAAATGATTACTCCTGGATCTATTTTCAAGTTCAGCTTTTCTTTCTGATGAGATATTTCACATTTTCTTCTATTATTTTCTTCTTTTAATTTTTTGATTTGTTCCTTGATGTCTCTTGGAGTCATTAGGTTTACTTGCTCATTTCATATTTTTTAAGAATTATTTTTTTCAGTTTGTTTCTATACTCCCTTTTAATTTGTCCAGTCCTACCTTTTAAGGAGTTGACTTTTTCCAGGGAATTTTTGTACAGCTTTTGTCATTTTTTGTTTTACCAAGCTATTTTTTAATTCTTTGTTATCACTCATTTCTTTTCCCAGTTTTTCCTCTATTTCTCTTATTTGGTTTTTAAACTGTTAAAATTTTTTTCTGTCATTTCTTTTTAGGTCTGAGATCAATTCATGCTATTTGAGGTTTTGTATCTAGGCTTTATTGTCCTCTCCTGGGTTTGTGCTTCAGTCTTTCTTGTCACCATATAATTTTCTACAGGTAGGTTATTTTTTTACTCATTTCCCAGAATTTTGGGTGATGTTTAACTTCATGTTAAATTTGAGTTCTCTTGGGTAGAAGGAGAATGGTTGCTACTGGGCTCTTCCAGGGCCACTGACCCTCACTTATGGTTGATATTTGGAGCTAGGGGTGATGAAGTTTTGCTGCTGGTCTCTTGCAGGTCTCAGAATCTGGATGGTGGCTTGCTATTGTGCAGATTGATGCTTGTATGTCTGTATGTTGTGTCCAGGGAACTAGCTACACTCCCCTTTTACTACAGTCAGGTAGATCTTTTCTGACAACCTTCTAAATTTTCTTGTTTCACTCTGTTCTCTTTTTTTGTTCCTCCACTCCAGAATTTCATTTTGAGGTGTAATTTGAGAGTTGTGTGGAGATGAATTTAGGAGGTTAATTCATTAAATGATTAGATTAATTCCTGTCTTATTCCACCAGATTGACTCCACTCTTTAAGAAAGTAAATGTTCATTAGCAAACCTACCTATCATGTCACAATCTGTGCTGACCTCTAATCTTATGTATTGAACATCCTTTCAGTTATCTTGCACTGAATATACAGCAGATATCTTAAAGTTAATATGTCTAAAACAGAACACATTACTGTTCCCCTAACTCACCCTTACCCCCACCTTCCATGTTTTTCTAAATGACAATATTATTCATCAAGTTGCTCAGGACAACCTAAGAGTCATCATGATCTCCTCACTATCTTGCATCTCCACATGTCCAAATTGTTGCCCAGAACTGATGATTTCACCTTTATAACATTTCACAAATACTCCTCCTATTCTCTTCTGCCTTCACTCTAACAAAGGCCTCATCACCCTAGGCCTTGATTGTTCCACTAGTGTGCCAGTGGGTTTGCCTGCCTCAAGTCTTTCCCCACTCCAATACATTCTCCATTCAGCCTCTAATGTGCTTTTTGTAAAATGAAGATCTGATCAAGTCATTCCCCTATTAAGTATCCTTCAAAGACTTTCTCTCACTTCTAGAAGCAAATACAAAATACAAAGTTCTTTATCAACCAGCCCCCTCCTACCTTCCGAGTCTTCTTACATCTTTTTCCTGACACACACACTGTTCAATATAGGGACATCGTCTTTTTGATTGTTCCTTGAAAAGATACTCCACCTCTCAGCTCCAGACATTTTCTCTATCTATTCCCTACACCTGGGGCTCTCTCTCTCTATTCTCCTCCCATAACTACTGACTTCCTTGGATTCCTTTAAATGCCCAATTAAAATCCCATTTCTTCCAGGAAGTCTTTTCTTTGACACCTTTATAATCTTTTAACACCATTATTATTTTAACCAAGGTAAATCAGTGCTATATTTATCACATACCTGCAGCTACTGTGGGATTAAATGACATTCAGTTTTAAATAACCATTTTGTGTCAGAGTTAATATTTCAATCCAAGAATGCCTTTTGTTCAAATCTGCAATATAGACAGTGAACCAGAAGTATCTGATCAGCAAAAATTGTTAAATGATAAAATCATGAGACCTGTGATTTCTTTTTTTTTTTGAAGTTAGATCAGTTCTCCAAATTTGGTTGAGTAATTTAAAAGAAAAATTGATTGTCTGACTGAATACTTATTTAAAAACGACTTTGAAGTAACAATTGATATAGTTTTCTTATAAGTGTATTGAAAAAAGCCTTTCCAGTGCCCCACCCTAGGAACTTGCCTAAGTTAATTGGAAACTGAATGAGTACCCACTATCCACTTAGCCTACTACATTTACTAACTAGCCCCAAACATGAGATCATGCATCAGCTTCACATTCCAAATTATCTCTACCCAGGCCATGTCACCATATGCCAACTGTACTTTCTACTACCAACATGTCCTCAGAACAAAACTGCCATTCACAGCATCTCTATTTCTTTTTACAATATTCACTTTTACAATATAAAATCCTTGAGGGAAGGAAATGTGTTTAGTGCTCTGTTTGTTTTTAGTGTTTTTATTCCCAGAGCTTAGCACACAGCCTTGCACCTAGTAAACACTTAATAAATGTTATTTTTCCCCCATGAATTCATTCATGCATTCATTCATTCATTCATTCCTCCTCACTAAAAGAGAAAGGTCAATAGATAGTTTTCAGGAAACTCAAGGAATCCCTGCTCAGTCTAAATAAGTAATTGTGGACTTTAAGTAGAAGATCAGATTATTTCTTAATGTCTGTAGGAAATGTCAACTTTTTTCCTCAAGTATCCTTCTTTCAGTATTAGGAAGAAAATGATTTTTTATAAAGTGGAATAAATGAATACAACAAGCAGTTCACTTCCATCTTATGGGAGGAGTTTTCAGACATTTTCCCCTTGACAGTCATGCCAATATTTGACCTTTCCAAAATTTCTTCATTGTGCTGAAGAGAGAAATGTAAGTAAAATTACTCACTGGGGTAATATTTAACTCAAGGCTGGATTTCAAGGTCAATTTAAACACAAAGTTTTGATTTTTTTTTCCACTAGAAAATCAGTTGTGGCTGGGGAAAGTACTTTCCTTTTAGCATAATACATAAACACATGATTTGACAAATTTCAAAATGAATGAACATGAATTTACTTTCTAATAGTTGTAATAACCCTATTTATTTGTAATCTATTTACAAACAATATTATTTCCAATGCTCTGAAATATCAGGTTATCCTTTTATTCAGTCAGATCCATGGTTTATATTTTAATATATATATATATATATATATATACATATATATATATATTTACCCTAAAGAAATCTGAATCCTAAACAAAAATTAAATGTCTAGTGATTGTTAAATATTTATAAAACTATGGGATGGAATAACTGATAGAAGGAAAATAATGTTGAAGTCCGATAAATTTTACTTATCAAAAAATTCTAAATGATATCTCATTTTAGGTATGTTATATGTAGAAGAAAGAGTAATTCAAAATGTTGATCAAATATGAGTGAAGTAATAGTGATGTCAAAGAATGAATGCCATTGCTGGCATATATCCTGGATGTGAGATACATTGGAAAAAGGGATGAATTTGTAATTAGAGAACTTGGATGTGAATCCCAGCTCAACTATTTTCTGCATGACTTTGCACAAGTCGCTTAGCCACTATGTAACAAAAGATTTATAGCCTGTAAGAGGAGGGCATTAAACTTTGTTACTTCTAGGATCCCTTTCAGGTAAAAGTCTATACTCCTATGGTTTTACTCTTTAGAGAAAATTATAGACATATACATTAAAGGTTTGAATAGAAAATGGTCCATTTGCAAGTAATTCAATGCATTTTCAAATTGGTATATATGATCTGCCCAAATACAATGAAAATTTTAATCATGGATTTTATCAATATATGTTGGCTAGAATCACAATTTTAGATCTAGAATGGAACTCAAAGACCAAGTCTTTGAATTTAGTTTACATATAAGAAAACTGGGGTCCATAGAGTGGAAGGGACTTTCTAGGAGTAATATAAGTAGTATGATATGACAGAATCAGTAATTTAACCCATGTCCTTTGATTCCAAATTGAGCTCTTTTTTTCAGGGTTTTATGCTCTCCAAAAAAAAGCTATAAAATTATAAAAATACAATTTTTCTATAGCCTTGAGTTTGAAATTCAATTTGAAATATACAGAAATTTCTTTTCAGTGGAGGGACATTTTAATATCACATATTTGAATGTCTATATCTATACTATATATTTATAAACATATCTATATGTATATAAAACTATATTTAGGTATATATGTATGAATAGATCTATATATGTATATGAATGGACATATACCCATATATACGTTCACACACATAGATGAACTATGCTAGATATAACTATATCATAGGTACTTCCTTCAAAAATATCAAATTAAACTACATTTTCTCCTTCCCATATTTTGAAAAGTATGCAAAAATTCCTGAGGACCTATAATTTCCTCAAAATATGTTTTCTTCTCTCACCTCTTTTTTCTTCTCAATTTCTTTTTTTCTTTGGTATTATTTTAGTATACTTTTTCCCCAATTACATGTAAAAACAAATTTTAATATTCATTTTTAAACCTTGGGGTCTCAAATTACCTCCCTTCCTCCCTCCCCCTCCCCTCCCTCCCCCCACTCTCATTGAGAAGACAAGCAATTTGATATCAGCTATACATGTGTAGTCATGCAAAGCATGTTTCCATAATGGTCATATTGTGAAAGAAAACATAGACAAAACAACTCAAGAAAAATGAAGAAAGTAAAAAAGTATGCTTCAGTCAGTACTCAAATACCACAAAGTCTTTCTCTGGGGATGGATAGCATTTTTCTTCATGAGTCCTTCAGAGTTTCCTTGGATCACAGTATTGCTGAGAATAGCTAAGTTATTCACAGCTGATCAATTTACAATGATGTTGTTACTTTATGCACAGTACATTTCATTTTTCATCAGCCTATGTAAGTCTTTCCAGGTTTTTCTGAAAGCATCCTGCTCATTATTTCTTATAGCACAATGATTTCCCATCACAATGACACCCCAGATTGTTCTGCCATCTCCCAATTGATGGGTATTCCCTCAATTTCTAATTCTTTACCCCCAGAAAAGAGCTGCTATAAATGTTTTTTTTTTGCATAAAAGTCATTTTCCTTTATTTTTAATCACTTTCGAGATACAGACTTAGTAGCATAGCTAGCTCAAAGTATATGCATGGTTTAAAACCCATTGGTCTAGGTTCCAAATTGCTCTATAGATGGTTGAAGCAGGTCACAACTGCTGCACCAACAATGCATTAATATATCCTATTTCTCAAATCCCCTCCAACATTTGTCATTTTCTTTTTCTTTTCTATTAGCCAATCTCATAAGTATGAGGAAGTACCTCAGAATTCTTTGAATTTGCTTTTCTGCAAATCAATAATGATTTAGAGCATTTTGGCTGTAGGCAGTCTTGATGACTGTTTCATCTGAAAACTGTTGAAATTTTTGGTTCATTTATTAATCAGCAAATGGTTTTATTTTCATAAATTTGACTCCATTCTCCATTTGTTTGAAAAAAATGAGGTCTTTATCAGAGAAACTTGATTCAAATTTTTTTTCAGCTACTATTACTAATAATATTTTTCTGTCCTATTTCTTCCTCTGTTACTCTGTTTCTTTTCTTTACCCTGTCCTTCCTCAAAAGTGTTTTGGTTCTACCACCTCCCTTAATAAGCTCTCCCTTCTATTATCCCCCCTTCTCTTAATGCCCCCTTCTCTTATCCCCTTCCCCTTCCATTTTCCTACAGGGTAAGATAGACACCTATGCACAATTGAGTGAGTATGATAGTCTTTCTTTGAGGCAATTGGTGAGATTAAGATTCACTTACTCCCTCTCACTTCTCCATCTTCCTCTCTACAATAAAAACTTTATCTCACCTTTGTTATGTACCTCCCCATTTCCCTTTCGCTTTTTCCCAACTTACTTCTGTGTCACCTGTCTAAATATACTCCTTTAATTGTCCTAATAATGAGAAAGTACAATTATTATCTTCCTGTGTAGGAATGCAAACAATTTAACCTTATTAAGTCCATTATTATTTCTCATTTCCTGTTAACCTTTTTTATTTGAAAATTAAATTTTCTATTCAGCTCTGATATTTTCATTAAGAAAGTTAGAAAGTTCCCTATGTTATCGAATATCTCTTCCCCTCTGAAGCATTATACTCAGTCTTGATTCTTGGTATTAACCCAGTTCCTTAGCTCTCTGGAATATCATATTCCACATCCTCTGATCCTTTAATGTAGCTGCTAAGTCTTATGTTATCCTGGTTTTAGCTCCATGATATTTGAATTGTTTCTTTTAGGCTATTTGCAACATTTTTCTTCTTTACCTGGAGGCTATGGAATTTAGCTGTTCTGGGGAGTTTTCATTTTGAAATATCCTTCAGGAATTGATTGCTGGATTCTTTCAATTTATATTTTACCATCTGGTACTAGAATATTAAGACAGTTTTCTTTGATAATTTCTTGAAAGAGGATGCGTGGGATCTTTCTTTGATCATGGTTTTCAAGTAGTCTGGTCAGTTTAAAATTATCTCTTCTGCATCTATTTTTTAGGTCAGTTATTTTTCCAATGAGATATTTCACATTTTCTTCTTTTTTATTCTTTTGGTTTAGTTTTATTGTTTCTTGACCTCTCATAAAGTCATTAGCTTCTATTTTCTCAATTCAATTATTTTAGGAATTATTTTCTTCATTTAGCTTTTGTACCTCCTTTTCAATTTGGCTAAATCTACTCTGTAGGAGGGTTTTTTATTTCCCTTCAATGACTTTTTTGTGCCTCTTTTTCCATTTAGTCAATTCTACTTTTTAGAGCATTCTTATCCTCATTGGATTTTTATCCCTGTTTTAGCCTAGCCTGTTTTTAAGGTTCTATTTAGCATTTTTTTGAGTTTCCTTTACCAATCTATTGACTTATTTTCAGTTTTTAGCTTTTCTCTTCTCAATTCTCTCTCTCTCTCTCTCTCTCTCTCTCTCTCTCTCTCTCTCTCTCGATTTTCCAAATCCTTTGTGAGTCATTTCTTGATCATTTTTCTTGACATTGTGGGAACATTGACAATATTTATATATTGTATCTGTTGTTTGATCATTTTTTTCAGTCAGCTGCTTGATTTTTACTCTTTGATAAAGTAGGGCTCTGCTTCCATGGTGGAGGGTACATTTTCTTAAGCTTCAGAGTTTTTGTCCCCTTTTAGGAACCTGTAAGTTTTCAGTTCTTTCAAGTTGGTACAGTTTAAGGGAAAATGTTTGCTATTCTCTTAGCCTGTGCTCTGGTATGTGAGTGACCACAAGAAATCTTTTCTGCCCTGCACCTATGACTAGGGTCCTTTGTCATCACAGCTGCAAGCTCTGGTGTGCTAGTAATCCTCCTTACCCTGAGACTACCACCTTGGACTGTAATACAGATCTGAGCAAAGCAACAGAGTCCTACCCCTAGTGCCAACAAAGAAACTGCTATAATCTTTTTCTGGTCAGTTGTTCAACCACCATCTGTGTGATGTGAGTTCCGAAAGCAGCTGCTCCCAATGCTGATTCAATGACTCCCAAGGCTTGCTCCTAGGTTCCTGGGGTTTGGATTGTGCCAGCACAACTTGCACAGGACTGTGTTCTGCTCTCATTCTGGTGTGACAGATCTTTCAGTAAACATTCTAAGTTTTTGGAAAATTATTTCATTCTGTCCTTTTGTGAGTTCTACCACACCAGGAATTGTTTTGTGACATTATTTAAAGTTTTTAAGAGGAATTTGGTGGATCTTCTTCAATTTTCAAAAGGCAGCTATTGTTGTTACTAATACAGTAATGTAGAAACTTTATTTTCTTTGTCCTTTCCATAATCCACTGATAGCCACAGACTGGAATAAGAATAGAAGATAATTAGTCAGAACTCACTTTCTTCTCCCTTTTCAGATGCTTCTGGGACACCCTCTGCTTACCAATGTCAACATCTTTACTTTATTGTTGAAGAGGAGGGGTCACAGATTCTTTGTTCTACCTGTCAATACATTACCTGCTTAGCTCTTCAGAGACACCAAGTTGAAGGGTGGGATGAAGTAGCTGTCATCCTTTTTTAACTTGCTGCCAAAGTTCTTTAGCCAAAACTCCAAATTGGAAAATGAAGGATATTAAAACCACCCTTCTAAAAAAATCCTTTCACTGAAGACTATCAATAATAGACTATACCCCTAAATATTAAGAAAAAATTATATAAATTCTCATTTTAAAATTGAAAAATGAGTGAATAGGTTGTCTATTAGTAAATTTGGTTAGAAATTGTTTCCATGGCATCTTATATCACAACCAGAGTATAACTCACACTTTTCAATATGATTTCAATCATTATAGGTCACATTTGAGACTAATTAAAATTTTGCTAGTAATTTTTCTTTCTAATAGCAATCTCAGTCTTATAGGATTTCATGTCTCTCTCTCTCTCTCTCTCTCATAACAGATACCACCCTATACTCACTTATTTGCCTAACAACATTTGTTTTTTTTGGAAAAAATTACAAGGAATTGGAAAGGAGAAATATTTCTTATGTCAACATAGAAGAAGGAAATGTGTTTTTCTCATTCTTCTTTTCTTCTATTCCTCCCTCCTTCCTTCTCTCCCTCTCTCTCTCCTTCCTTCCCTTCCTCCCTGCTTTGTGTCTTTGTTTGCTTCTTTCTTTTTTTTTCTTTCTTTCTTTCTTTTTTCTTTCTTCCTTCCTTCTTTCTTTTTTGTCTTTTTCATTTTATCTTTTTTTAACAATGCAAGAGAATGAATTTTGAGAGCCCCTTGTCAGAGAAGCAATAAGGACTATCTTGAAATAAAAAAGATGTACAGAGGAGGAAAATGAATTAAAAAGGGAGGTAAGAGATAAGATTGGTTTAAAGATAGCATACAGGTGAGTAGAAGTTTTGATAGAAGTAGTGTAGATAGTTGCAAAGTAATGGATGGCCATGAAAACAAAAAGGAGATTTTTTTTTTAATCTTTAAGCATTGGAGAAATTTGATGACAATTATAATTTCCACAAGACAAACCTTAACTGGGTAATAATTACCATAGTTTTGTTTCAATTTACTGAATTTAGAGGGTGATATGAACACTGGAATGTCTTCCAAATATTGAAATAGTTGAGTTTATCTTAGTAAGAATGACTAGTTATAATGATAAGCTATCAAGTGATAAGCTGAGATGTACTTCTTTCCCACTTTCCACTCTTTAGCTCCCATTTGACCACCTCTTCATAAATGTGTCCCCAGGTCCATGTCTCTCTTACCACTCCCCCATCCCCTTTTGATTTGAGGAAGAACATTGTGCTGCTTACCCTATCTTTCATTTGCATTCTTTGACCTGAGTTCAAAAGTTCCAATTTTATCTCTGCACAAAGGTTTTTCCTTAATGGATCTGGAAATTAATTTCTAATTAAAGTTACTTTTGGTGATAAACTACAAGGTAATATATCATATAATGAAACTCATAATTTACAAATTTACATCTGTAAAAATAGCTGTTCTTAACCATTCCTTTCTATTTCAAATCCTTCTAAAACTAGTAATTGATTCATTTCCCTAAATTATAGATCTGTCCATTGTATTTGAATCAATAAATCTTAATTAATCACCTACTCTGTATTATCCTAGAGAAGCCATAAAAATAACGTAAAACATAATCCAACTTTCATGGAACTTATAATTTCATGGAACAATAAGAATAATAGAATGAATTAAGCAACTAAGTAACATTTTAGAGTTCCAGATTTTGAATAAGGGAAACCCAAACTGAATCCTACCTTAGATATTTACTAGTTATGTGACCATGCTCAAGTCATAAGCTCTCCCAGAGAGAATAGTAGGCTTGCCTTACAGCATTATGATGAAGATCAAATGAAATAAAATGCAAAGCACTTAAACATTAAATAATTAAATAAATACTATTATTTTGATTATGAGTATTATAAGTTGCATATACAAATAACTATAATTCACAATTATATATATTGAAAGAATTAGAAGGGTAAAGAGTTGTGTTCCCCATGAAATTACAGAGAAAATATAGTTAAGGATCATACATTTTCCCTAATAACCTCATTCTCTAAGGAAGGGGGGAGGAGGAAAAGCTTCATCACAGCCATGACATTTGAGGGGTGTTTTTAAAAAGAAGCATCAAATGCAGGCAAATTATGTTAAAATGTAATTGGGAAATATTTTACAAAATAAACAAAAATACTTAATGCCTTAAAGTTAATTCGTCATTTTCTAAGTCAGTACTTGGCCTACAGGGATCTGTTTCACCACTACTTTAAAAGATGGCAGATTCTACAAACAATGTTGGAAGTGGTAACTCATCCAAGAATAAGGAATAGCATCCATGAATAAACAGAAGAAACACACACACACACACACACACACACACACACACACACGCACACACACACAGTGTGTGTTTAGAGGCAGAGGTTAATCTAGTTTCTTTAGAGCAAACAAGGGAATAGTAATAAGGCAAGGTAATAGCATATTGAATGGGTGTAAAGCTAAAATGGTAGAATGGGACAAAGAGAGTCTGGATTAGAAGAAAAAGTTTTAACTTTGAATAGTGAGCAGGAGGATGAAGTTAAAGACTTTTACATAATTTTATAAAATTATGAGATTTATACATAAAATATATTATTCTGATTATGTTATGTCTAATACAGTGGAGGTTAAAACAAGCTTTAGTATTTTTTGAATTTCTTGAATTTTTACAATAGTTTTTAATCAAGACTGCTTTCCATTTTACAAAACTAGTTGGAAAACAAGAGGACTTCTTCTTAAGATGTCTTTGGGTCACAGTGGATAGAGCACTATTTCTGAGGTCAAGAAGATCTCATCAAGATCTTTGTGTAACCTGGTGCTAAGTTCAGATTTTAGTGGAGTACATAGATGATGGAAGAGCTCATTTGATATTGTTCACATAACCATCGTTTTTTTTTATTTTTGCAAGGCAATGGGGTTAAGTGACTTATGCAAGGTCATACAACTAAGCAAGTATTAGGTATCTGAGGCCAAATTTGATCAGCAAAATCCAGAAAAAGAAGCTAGGAGAAGAACACCTACCAACAGGGTCAGTCTCAGGGATCTGTGGGTGAACCGGGAGAGGAAACCAGAGGATCAAGGCAGGGACAGCAATGGGGGAGGGAAGCCAAAGGACCAGTGTTAGCCCCAAAGACCTTGGTGAAAGGTAGATCAAGAACCAACTTTAGCCTCAGCCAAAGCCAGGGGGAGGGGAGATCTGAAGTCTGGAAATCTTCCAACTTGGGATGGGACCTGAACTCCATACTTTTGGAGCATTCTTCCAGGAGCAAATGGTAGCTGCCACCCACACCCCATCCCCTCAAGCACAGGTGTGGACTAAGGAGCCCACTCAGCTGAAATGGAGATTGGCTTCCAGCCCATTGTTCAAGGTCAATTCAGACCCTGCCACTCCTCCTCCCTCCCTCCAGGATTGAGAGAGGGCTTCAATCATGCCAGAGGGAGCAACCAGCAACCCCTACTAGCCAGCCCTTGGAATTATAAGACAAATGCACAGAGCCTCTAGCATCTTCGAAAGCAAATCTGAAGCCATTAAAACGTTTAAAAAAGGTAAAGGAAAAAAACTGCTATCCAATAAGATGAAACAAGCTAAATCCCTACCTTAGAGAAAGACTCTAATAACTCTCAAGAACTGTAACTCTATTAGAGAGAATAAACTTAGCCAGAAGAAATGGACACTCAGAACTTTTCTTTGACTCAGATAGAATGATTTAAAAACAATACCTCCTTAAAAAGGGGAACAGTAAGGAGTGGGAGGAAGGAAGAGATTGAATGGGGTAATCTCATTACATCAAGAGGTAAAATAGACCTATTGTAATAGAGGGAAAGAAGGGAGGAGGGGAGAACCACCTGAATCTTCTTGTCATCAGACTTGGCTTAAAGTTAACTTACACACATTCAGTTAAGAAACTTTTCTTACCTTTCAAGTATTAAAAGTGGAAAAGAAGAGGAGGAATAGGGAAGAATAGGGGAACTAACAGAAGGAAGGGAAAGAGGAAGGGGGGAAAAGGGAAAAGGAAAAAGAAAGGTGAGGGGGGGTTGATATAGGAGGGCAAACACACTGAAGGTGGTGGTATTCAAAAACAAAATATTGAGAAATATGGATAAAGTGGAAAAAAGGGGAAATACATCAGAGGGAAGATAGCATGGAGGTCAATGAAGATTTAGTAATTATAACTTTGAATGTGAATGGGATGAACTTTCCCTTAAAATGTAAGTGAATAGCAGAGTGGATTAAAAAGCAGAATCCTATAAATATGCTGCTTACAAGAAACTGATTTGAAGCAGCTATATATATATATATATATATATATATATATATAGAGAGAGAGAGAGAGAGAGAGAGAGAGAGAGAGAGAGAGAGAGAGAGTAAAAGTAAGAGGTTGGAGTAAAATATATTTTGCTTCAGCTGAAGGGAAAAAGCAGGGGTTGGAATCCTTATCTCAGACAAAGCAGCTTCAAAAAATAGATAGCATTAAAAGAGATAAGGAAGGACTCTATGTCATCCTAAAAGGTACCATAGACAATAAAGTAATTTCAATACTAAATATGTATGCACTCAATTGTATTGCATCCAAAATTGTAGAAGAGAAATTGAAAGAGTTATAGGAAGACAGACTGCAAAGCAAACTGTGATGTATGTTTGTCATGGAACAGTATTATTCTATTAGAAACCAGGAGAGATGGGAATTTAGGGAAGTATGGAAGGATTTGCATGAACTGATGCTAGGCAAGGTGAGAAGAACCAGAGAAACATTGTATAACCTGATGGCAGCATGAGGGTGATGATCAGCCTTGATGGACTTGCTCATTCCATCAGTACAACAATCAGGAACAATTTGGGGCTATCTGCAGTGGAGAATACCATCTGCATCCAAAGAAAGAATTGTGTAGTTTAAACAAAGACCAAAGACTATTGCCTTTAATTTAGGGGGTGAAAAAGCCCATTATCTTATTATGTAATTTTTCTGTCTCTTATAATTATTTTTTTCCATAAGGATATGATTTCTCTCTCATCACATTCAACTTAGATCAATGTGTACCATAGAAACAATGTAAAGACTAATAGAATGCCTTCTGTTGGGAGTGGGATAAGGGAAGCAAGATTAGGGGAAAAATTGTAAAACTCAAAATAAATAAAATCTTAAAAAAAAAGTCAGCAAGTCAAGACAAGACAGAAGCCTGTGAGGATAGTTTACTCCATAAAAACCTAAATTCTTCATTGCTCAATAAGCCAGGAGCTGGAAGACCAGAGAGCTCAGATTAGAATCTGCAGGGAAGTTGAAAAGTCACAGCATTGCAGATATAAACTTGGACTAGGAGTCAATAACCTCCAGTTTGGAAAAACCTTAAAACCTCTAGGAGTTCATAGCACAGTGCCTGAAAATAGCTGAAAGGATTCCCAAAGATCTGGTGTTCAGAACATTTATGATCTAAGGTGGTCTGAAACCTATATGCTTTCTGATGATAGATATATCAAAATTGTTGAACAATACTAGGACCAAATAAGATCCACTTACCACTCCCCCAAAATAGAATGGGGTGGAATCTGCGATATTAACACTACCTTTAAGTCTTTGCATTTCACTTCACTCTCAAACTTACCTACCTGATCCTGCAAGAAAAATTAATCCTATGGAAACTCCTCATATCTCATCAGAATCTGCAACAGCTTTTGCCTCTCTGATCAGAAGTCTTCCCAAAACTTCCATGTAAAGAAATCTTAAAAAATACAGTAAACTCCATTTCTCATTAGCAGTATTCTTTATATTAGCCTCCATCATCATCATCATTAAGACAATGCTATATATGACCAGGACAATCCTATATCACCAGGATACTTATCACATTTGATATTCTCATCTCATTCAAATACTCAGTAGCCTCCTGGAGGTTTCATATAAACCTATCAAGCTCTTTATTTCTTACCAATGAAACTGAATTCAACTCCAGTATCATCAAACCCCTAAACCTGTGCTTTCACCTCCAACACCACTAATTGCTTTTTAGCTTCTTTTTTATGTTGTCTCCCCTCATTTAGCTCCTTTAGGTCAAACACTGCCGTTCTTTCCTTATTTGTACCCTTTTTTACTTAACACAGTGTCTGGTACCTAGAAGATGTTAAATAATTATCGTATCATATTCCTAAAGATCAGAGACAATTGAGTCAAATAAGTAAAAACAAAACAACTACACAATGACGATAAGCAAGGAAAAAACTGCTTTTGCCACAAAGATGTTTCTGAAACAAAGATAAAGAGAATTTAGAAAATGATTTGTAAGATAAGAGTTCCAGAATAAAGAATTAGACTAATAAATAATTTATAATGGACTCCATGAAAATTTACAGAGAGCTAATGACATTATCATAAATGAGAAATGTTAAAATAAAAATAGAAATTTTTAATAGAATCAAAGAAAATAGAAAGAACATATATAAATACACATACATATAAATGTACTTATAGACTTGCAAAGAAACGTATCTAAACTGTGCATATACAAATCCTGAGTTTAAATTCTGCCTTAGGCATTCACTAGTTGTAAGACCCTTGACAAATGACTTAAATCTCCTTGTGCTTCAGATTCCTCAACTGCAAAATTGTTGATAAGAATCTCTACCTCATATGGTTATTGTGAGATTAAACTGAAATGACAAATATAAAGTGATTTGTAAATGTTAGAAAGCAAGTTTATATTATCTATTAGCTGAATTGTAACCTCTAAATAAAGAAAAAATTCTAGAAGGAGAATTGATTAATGGAGAAATAGTAAAAACTAGGTATCCCTATCAGACTTAAGAAAATTAAAAAAAAAAAAATAACAACAAAAAATTTATGAAGAAAGATGCTAGGGCCTTGAAAAATATTTTAGAAAAATATGCTATACTAGGTCTCTGGTTCCTGAAAGAGAATTGAAAGAACTAGGCATAGTTCCCAGCATTGGGCATTTTCAAAAATTGACCATGTGGTAAGTTTTAAAAATACATGTAGCAAAGAAGAAATATTAAGACAATCATATACCAGCAAATATATCATTTTAAATCTATTTTAGGTTATACATTCTTTTTCTTGTCCCTTGTTATGGCTAAGATTTGCAAAACTATATCAAATAGTAATGGTGAAAGCAGTCATTATTTCACACCTGAATTTAAGAAAGTTTCTAGTTTATCATTATTGTATATGATGCTTGATTTTGGCTTTAGAAAGGCACTTACTATGGTATTAGTTTGCTGACCATATTGCTGATCACAATGAAATAAAATTATAATTAATAAAACCTTTTGAAGAAGGGATTCAAACATTAAAAAAAGAAATGTCTCAAGCTTTCCTCTAAGAAATTGGTTATGTTTATTAATATACTTTCATTGAATAAACACACAGTGACCAAAATTATAATCATCTACCTTAATGGATATTAATAAATTTTCATTTATAATATAAAGAAATAAGTCCAAAGTGTGTCTATTTTTGTATTTTAAGTATAAATTAATGATGTACTTTGTCAAAGATATTTTCTGCATCTATTTACATAATCACGCAATTTGGGATATTTTTATTTTAATATGATTATGTTGTTTTTATACATCATAGTAAATCATCTTTGCATGCCTAATATACTTCTAAAATTATAATAAATGATTTCTTTGGAAAATTGCTCTTTTTAATATTTAAAAAAATTTTGAGACTATTCACTACTAATTTTTGGTCTATAATTTTTCTGTCCTTTATCCTTCCCTGATTTATCTATTAGTATTGTATTTCCTCCTAAAAAGGAGTCTGGTAGGATAACTTTTTCTCAATTTTTCAGACTTTGTATTGTATTGGTATTAACTTTTATTCAAAATTTGATGGTTTGATTTACTATAAAACCATTATGACCAAGAGGATGTTCATTTTTTATTTCCCCTACTTCTTTGGATGTTACTTTACCTGTGATTTTTATTTATTTATCTATTTATTATTTTATATTTGTATTTATTTTGCCTGAGGTTAAATTATTTAGTATTTTTAAAAGTGTGCTCTTTTTCATTTTTTCATATTTTTGAAAGTATTCTTTTATTTCTCCTGTGTTCTCAATTTTAGTATCATATAGCTGTATAGTAAATTATGATCAATCTTGTTTGTTTATTTTAGTTTTGTTGAATTCATTCAGTTGGTTTCCTGCCTTATTGTATTAATTTTTTTTTGTATTCTTCTTTTTGTGGGGAAAAGGTGGAGCTAAGTTTCCAAATGAATAGCATGCCAGACTTGCAATAAGAAAGATTATTCTATTTGAATTCAAATCTGGCCAAGGACATTTACTAACTCTGTGATCCTGGGCTGGTCATTTAATCCTGTTCTTTTCAGCTCCTTATCTGTAAAATGAATAGAAGGAAATGGTGAACCATTCCATTAGCAAAAATTTTGCTAAATTGTGTCACAGTTAGATAGAACTGAAAGACGTAAGCAGCAATAAGTCTTATTTTAAATCATATTGGCTAAACTTTTATGAACTCTGTCTTTAGAAAGAACAGAATTTTAATTTTATTTATCATTTCTATTTTTCCATTTTCTAGTTTATTTAAATCTCTAATTTTTAACTTTTTGTTTTTAATTTAAGTTAGCTTGTTGGATTTCTAATTTTTAAGTGTATACATTAATTCATTAATCTCCACTATTTTCTTACTGCATGTTCATATAGATACTATATATAGCCATATCACAGAAATTTTGATATTTCATTTGATCGTTACAATTTTCTTTTATATTATTTTATAGTTTCTATGATTTTTTTCTCTCATTCCAATAATATTTAATTCTTTCTAAATCTATCTGATCCACTGATGTTGCATTTCAAAGTTAAATCTCCATTTGGGTTTGACTTTTGTTTTTGGTCACTATGATTTTTACTGCTTTATTATCTATAAAAATATGCTAATTTTTTCTGACTATTGTATTTATTTTATTGAACATTTCCATGTATACACACATACACACATATATATATATATATATATATATATATAAGATAGATAGATAGGTAGATAGATAGATAGATAGATAGATAGATAGATAGATAGATAGATAGATAGATAGATATGTATGTATTCTCTCTTTTTTTGGGAGGGTTGCAGAGTAATGGGGTTAAGTGATCCATCCTAAGGTCAGTTAATTATAAGTGTCTGAGGTCAGATTGAAACTCAGGTCCTCCTTTTTCCAGGACTAGTGCTCTATCCACTGTGCCACCTAGTTGACCACACACAAATATATTCTTTAACATTCTCATTCATAAGTTTCTCCAACAATTTGCTAAATTATATTTATCTATATCTATATATCTCTCTATAGATATGATGACTTGTCTAAAACTGAGAAATTGAATTCTCCTGTCACCATTGTGTAACTGTTCCTCTTGTATTTAAATTTTACTTTATGAATTTAGGTGCTAATGGATTGGATCATATAAATTTATTATTGAGATTAGTTGACTGTCTACTGTTTCTTTAATCATAATGAAGCTTTTCTTTTTTAATTCCTTACTTGCACTAGGGATATTTGTTTTACTTTTGTCTAATAGCATTATTGAAAGTTCTGTTTTCTTCTGTTTTGTTTAATCTGACTCTTAGTAAATTTTTCTAGCTCCCTTACTTTTGTACTGTATATACCTTTAATGGGGTTAAGTGACTTGCCCAAGGTCACACAGCTAGATAAAAAGTAAATGTATACGGTCTGGATCTGAACTCAGGTCCTCCTGACTCCAGGGCCAGTGCTCTATTCATTGAGCCACCTAGCTGCTCTTCAATAAATTTTTTTCTTAATCAAAAATCTAATTTTAATCTTTTGTTTATAACTTTTTGGGGTTGTTTAGGATCATTTAATCTCTTCATATTTGAAGTTATTAAATAGGTTTAATTTTCAACCATTCGTCTCAAATATTAATTTTTCTGTAGAGATTTTTCTCTGTTGCTTTTTAAACACAGTGCCTTGTGTCTTCAGTTATTTTAGCTTAATCATCTTTAAGACAATTTAATTGCCACCTCATTCATTCCTGTAATACTCACCTTAGCTCTTTTTTGTTACTCCTTTTCCATATTTTTGAGTTTTTATTAATGTGTTAGTCTCTTTATCCTTCTTCCGTTTGGTCATTTACACAATTATTCCCCTTTTATTACCAAGTTAAATAATAAATTTCTTCTATTCTTCTTTTTCTTGTATATTTTCTTTTTTTTTCTTTCTTTAAGATTTTATTTATTTTGAATTTTACAATTTTTCCTGCAATCCTCCCCCCTCCCCCACAGAAGGCAGTCTGTTAGTCTTTACATTGTTTCCATGGTATACATTGATCTAAGTTGAGTGTGATGAGAGAAAAACCATATCTTTAAGGAAGAAAAATAAAGTATAAGAGATAGCAGAATTACCTATAAGATAATGGGTTTTTTCTCCCCTAAATTAAAGGTAATAGTCTTTAGTCTTTGTTCAAACTCCACAATTCTTTCTCTGGATACAGATGACATTCTCCATCGCAGATACCCCAAAATTGTCCCTGATTATTGCACTGATGGAATGAGCAAGTCCACTCAAGTTTGGTTATCACCTCCATGTTTGCTTGTTATATTTTTCTAAATGACATTTTTTATTAAAAAATGATTTTTTCTTCATTTTCTATATGACTTATCTTCAAGTAATATGACTTCTAAACATTTTTTCAATTCATGCACTTTAATTCATTTATTTATTCTTTATACTCTATATGAGAGTTAAGGGAAAAATGTGAATAGAGCACTGGACCTGTAGTGGGGAAAATCTGAGTTTAAATCTGCCTCCAGATATGTTCTATCTAAACAAGTCACTTCAGTCTGTTTTCCTCAGTGCCTCATTTTTAAAAGTGAGCTGGAGAAAAAAATGGCAAACCACTCCAGTATTTTGACCAAGAAAATCCCAAATGAGATCATGAAGAGTCAGACGTGACTGAAATAACTTCAACAAAAATCACTCTTTATATGACTCATAAACTTAAAACTTCTAAGATACCTATTTTGGGTTTCCTCTTCTAGTTATTTTTGCTAATGCCTTGAAGATCTTATCCCAACACACACACATCTCTTCTACAATTTCTACCTTAGTATTACCTTAATATAATAGCTTCTTCAAATTCTCTTATCTTTATTTACAATGTTTCCCAAAAAGTCACGGTGCATTTTAA
This sequence comes from Macrotis lagotis, assembly GCF_037893015.1. Classification (NCBI taxonomy): domain Eukaryota; kingdom Metazoa; phylum Chordata; class Mammalia; order Peramelemorphia; family Peramelidae; genus Macrotis; species Macrotis lagotis. The sequence continues at coordinate 165,897,511 of NC_133658.1, read as the reverse complement.
AGTTCTTGAGGCATCCTGTTCTTTAAATATATTTCTGTTATGCTTTATTAAATAATTACTTTTTCCATTGATTTTATTTGAGAGTTTAATTTGCTAAAATATATAATAAGAAATCTATATGCCTATTCTGTTCCACCATGATAGGGAGAATTCCTTACTGATTTATCTTTATAAAATGATATCACAAGCCTGATACCTACTTTTAATATAATCTTGGTTCCTTTCTTCCAACTCTCCTTCCTTCCCATTACCTTACTTAGTAGTCAGACTTGGGTTAGCCTTTATTATTTTTCACTTTATACCTATTTATTTTTATATGTCATTCCTAGTTCAGATAATAAACTAGCATATCATCCTGTCCCCTCCCATGCATTCTCTTAATTTCCATGAGCTTCATTTGCAATGACCCTCTATTTCTGAAGGGAAAACCATACCCTAGATAACCTCTCATGTGATTCTTTCAGAATTTCATGGCCCATCATTTTTAATTAAAAATATAATAATCTCCATGAATATGTCAAAAAATACCATAATTTCCAAAGATTTAAAAGTAAAGGTCATAGAAAGAACAATGAATAGGTCTATGGTAGATACCTATCAGTTATAATACATTTCTATGAAAGATCTGAATTAGAAAAACAGTGGACAGGATATCATCCTGGAGTTTAAACCAGAAAGGATGACCATGTAGCAAATGTGTAAGCGACTAATAGACAGAGTATGTGGCCATGAGGAGTTCATCCTGAGAGTCATTGAGACCTGGGACAACAGGAATGTCCATACCAGAGTGCTCTGAACTCAGGAAGGAGCTCTGGCCCTTCTCTCTCTTTGTTCTCCTGCCTTTCATCCTTATCTTGTTGAATATTCTCAGGAAGGACCTTTTGTCCTTATCCCTCTGCCTTTCATCCTCATATTGTTCAACTGTCCCAGGAAGGAGTTCTGGTACTTATCTCTCTACCTTTCATCTTTATCTTGTTAAAGATTCCACATTTTTCCAGGATACAGACCTTTTGTGGCATGCCCCTTATACTTCCACAGGCCTGGAGATGAGGGATGCTGATACAAGGGGACTAGGCTTATATATACCCTTATTTCAACTATGTAAGTCAGAGATGTAGCATATACCTGCAATAAACTCCTTGCTTATCTCTCACTGGCTGACTGACTTTCATTATTGAACATGCGGGACATGTCCTGCGGAGCTCCCCGAAGAGTTGTGTGAAATAAACTGAGACCCGGCTGCCCAGAGTGGACCGCAACACAAATGTAAGAGGTAATTGGTGGACAGATTGCTAGTTCTATTGATATATATATGTATATATATATATATATATATATATATATATATATATATATATATATGTATGTATAAAACTAGAAAGGAAGTGGAATGGACATATAGCAAGTATAAAAGATGGATAATTGATTGATGAATAATTGATGATATTATACATATATTCAAATATATATATGTACACACACAGATACACACACACACACACACACACATATATATATATATATACATATATATATGTATATATATATATATATATATATATATATATGCATTAAATCCTTAGAGGGAAGACCATATTTCACTTAATGGATCTCTCATGCAGACTTAAGGAGAGATGGAGAAGAGAGATACACAGGATAACAAGGCATTGGAGAGTTGTGATTTTCATGAACTCAAGTTCCAATATCAGTGAGTTTATAAGTCCATCAGAAAGCAAAGTATTTTTGCTGTTACAATTTCCATAACCCTCACCTTCCCCCTTTTTATTGACCCTATCCTTATTTTGCCTGTCGTTGCTCAAATACTATTTTTCATCCAAGAGAATTATGCTAGAGAGTGAGAAGAGAGAAACTCTTTTCCTTCTGCATTTGAAAAGAAAATAGTTTTTTTTTTTGCTCCTTCCCAAATATAAGGGAAATAACTGAGTCTATTGTTTGTGAAGAGTTCAAGACAGCTTCATTGAAAATCTTTATTTTGATGTATGCATATTAACATGTAACTGTGGGTCATTCACTTCTGCAATTGAACTTAATCTCTGCTAAATATCATCTGGGTTAAATTAAAGAACACTTTTGGACTCTATAAAGAGCAGCTCCTTCATTATAACAGTGGGAGCTATACCAGATAAAGTAAAGGATAATCCCATCAGTTTTAACAGCATTTGTCTCTCCGCCTCACTAGAAGATCCCCTTTCCTGCAAAATATGTTTGCATATTTCCCAACACACTGGGGTATTTTCATATACTTTGTTTTTATACTAAGTTAATTCATGTTTTATGTGACTTTTTTTATTCTTCTGCATGGTTCAAACCTAAGAGTTAGTAGGTGATCATGGAACTAGACTCCCAAATACAGTAGGTACAAGTTTAAGTGTCTTACTACATTATCTTTTTTTTTCCTAAATTGTTTTTAATTTATTTTTTATTCTCATTTTACACAAATGTTTTTCTTTACATTAATAAAATATACTTGTTTACAAGTAAACAAAATACCCCTCCCCCCATGAATATAGATAGACTTGCTTGGGCCAAAAAGTAAAGGGGGGGAGAAAAAAATAAATTAAAATTTAAAAAAATAATAGTAATAATTGTAGGTATGGCCAGGTGGTGCAATGGGCGAAGCACCAGCCCTAGAGCCACGAGCACCCGAGTCCATATCCAGCCTTGTAAACCCAACAATCACCCAGCCATGTGACATGCAAGCCACCTGATCCCCACTGCCCTGCAAAAACCAAAAAGAAGAAAAAAAAAGACCCAAAATAAAACAAAATAACAATAATAGTAGGGGTGGCTGGGTGGCAGACAGAGCATTGGACCTTGAGCCAGGAGCACCTGGGGCCAAATCCGGCCCCAGACACCCAAAGATCACCCTGCTATCTGGCCCTAGGCAGGCCACCCAGCCCCACTTGCCCTGCACCCTCCCCCAAATAATAATAACAAAAAATGTGTTTCAGTCTTTGTTCCAACACCATCAACTCTGTCGTGAGTGGATCACATTCTTTATGATATGTCCATCACAAAAGTTACTTCTATATTTTTCCAACATTGCCATTGCTGGTCGTAATTCCCTCCTTTCTTATTTCTCCACTACCATGTACTATATTTTCTCTCTCCTTTCACTCTGACTCTGCTGTAGGGTTGCTGAGTGGCGCAGCAGACAGATCCCTGGTCCTGGGGCCAAGAAGTCCTGAGCCCCCATACCACCCCTTAGGCTCAGAATCCACCTGGCCCTATGGTCCTGGGCAGGCCATCCAATCCCAGCCCCTTGCAAGAAGTAAAAAAAAGAAAATGTGTTATATCTGACTACTGTCCCCCCATGGTCCATCCTCTCCTCCTTTATTCACACCCCCACCCCTTCCCCCTGCTCCCACCTCCTTCTTACTCCAGTTGTCTATACACCATTGGGTATATATGCTGTTTCCTCTCCTAGCCATCTCTGATGAGAGCAAAGGTTCCCTCATTCCCCCTTGCCTCCCCCCTTCCATATCTTTGCTATAGCTCATTGTAATAAAAAAATCTTATTATGTGAAATAGCTTGGACTATTCCCCCTCTCCTTTTTTCTTTCTCCCATTCCATTTCCCTTTTTTTCTTATTGACTCCATTTTTACACCCTGTTTTATCTTCGAATTCAGCTTTCTCCTGTGCTTCAACTATAAAAGCTCTCTCTACCTGCTCTATTAACTGAGATGGTTCATATGAATATTATCAGTATCATTTTTCTATACATGCAGTTCATCCTCATTAAGTCCCTCATATTTCCCCCCTCTCCTCCAATCTCCAAGCTTCACCTGAGTCCTGTATCTGAAGATCAAACCTTCTGTTCAGCTCTGGCCATTCCAAAAGGAACCTTTGAAATTCTCCTGGTTCATTGAAAGTCCATCTTTTTCCCCTGGAAGAGGACATTCAGCCTTGCTGGGTAGTTCATTCTTGGCTGCATTCTAAGCTCTTTTGCCTTCCGGTATATTGTATTCCAAGCCCTACGAGCTTCCAATGAAGATGCTGCTAAGTCCTGAGTGATCCTGACTGCAGCTCCATGATATTTGAACTGTGTCCTTCTGGCTGCTTGTAATATTTTCTCTTTGACTTGGGAGTTCTGGAACTTGGCTATAATATTCCTGGGGGTTGGTTTTTTGGGATCTCTTTCTCAGGGGGATCGGTGGATTCTCTCTATTTCTATTTTGCCCTCTGCTTCTAGAATATCAGGGCAATTTTCCTGTAGTAATTCTTTGAAAATGATGTCAAGGCTCTTTTCCTGATCATGACTTTCAGGTATTCCAATAATTTTCAAATTATCTTTCCTAAGTCTGTTTTCCATATCAGTTGTTTTTTGAATGAGATAGTTCATATTTTCTTCTAATTTTTCATTTTTTTTGGTTTTGAAGTATTGATTCCTGATTTCTGGTAAATTCATCAATCTCCCTAATTTCTATTCTTTGTCTGAAGGATTTATTCTCCTCAGAGAGTTTTCTTATCTCTTTGTCCATCTGGCCAATTTTGCTTTTTAAAGCATTCTTCTCCTCAATAACTTTTTGAACTGTTTTATCCATTTGCCCTAAGCTGGTTTTTAGCATGCTATTTTCTTCAGCATTTTTTTGGATTTCCTTGACTAAGCTGCTGACTTCATTTTCATGTTTTTCCTGCATCTCTCTCCTTTCTTTTCCCAGTTTTTCTTCCAACTCCCTCATTTGATTTTCAAAGTCTTTTTTGAGCTCTATCATAGCCTGAGCCCAATTTCTGTTTTTCTTGGAGTCTTTAGATGCAGGAGCTTGTGCTTACTCATCTTCAGACTGAGTATTTTGATCCTTCTTGGGCTCATTTGCAAAATATTTCTCAATGGTCTTCCTCTTGTTTCTTTGTTTTTTCATTTTCCCAGCCTAAGCCTGTTTTTTGGGGGGGTGCTTCCTGAGCTTTTGGGACACTCCCACAAGGGTCTCAGTGTTCTAGATTCTGTCCTCCCTCCTGGTCTGTGAATGACCATAAGCGCCCCCCTCTGCCACGGGGCTGAGGTGGGGGGGCCCCTGCTATTCTATGGGGGGGCCCAGACTGCGATCAGGATCTGAATGTGGTCAGAGCTCCAGAGTCCTGTTCCAGAGGCAGAGGACAGAGCTCAGCAGTCTCTCTCTTCACTACCCCCCCTCAGCTCAATGGGCTCATGCCCTGGGGGCTCCTGCTTGTTGGCTCTGCCTGCTTATGTTCCTGGATCTGGAATGCAGTGGCCAAGCTGCTAGCTGTGTGCCCTGAGGGCTGGACTTTATGTGCTCACTCTGGCAGAGGTCCCCTGCTGTTTCCCCACTTTGTGCCGGTGCTCCTCAGGGTGCAGCTGAGGAGACTCCCCCGCTGCTGTGAGCTGAGGCCCCCAGCGCCCTGGGGCTGCCTCCGGGAGGCTGAAGTTCTTTCGCTCTGGTGGGCCACCCCTCTGGCGGGCCACTCCTCCTCCCAGGGGAGCAGAGCCTTTCTGCTCTTTTCCAGGTTACCTTGAGTAGGAGAACTGCCTCACTGGGTCCCTTTGTGGGTTCTGAATCTCGAAAGTTTAGTTAGAGTCCTTAGTTTATGAATTTTTATCAGAGAGCTCCTAAGACTGGATCCCTTCATGTCGCCATCTTGGCTCCACTCCCCTACATTATCTTTCAACAGTAGATTATAGTACCCCCCAAATTGCAGATGTCTCTTAATTGATTTGGAAACACATTATCTTGTGAAATTCCAGGCAACTGGAGGCCCACCTAACACTTTTGGAACATAGCATGTTGTCTCTGTCTCAAGCCATAGGTGATTTTTAGCCTTGTCCATATCTTGAAAGTCAAATTGTAGCAAGATAATTTCAAGTATATTTTTTCCTATAGAATCATTCAGCTATGTCTTTTCTCCTGGTGTAATCACCAACCAATATCGCCAAATCTCTTCCTGTGGAGAGGGTTTATGTTTCATCAGCTGGATAGAAAACTTTCTGCTCATCGTTCTTACACCAAAAAGATTGATTCAGTTTCCTGCCCCTCACCACTGTACTTCAAATTCTCAACACGTCTCATCTGATGTCCTTGTTTCTTGCTTTTCTCCTTTTTTTAATACATGCTTAACATAACTCTGAATATAAACTTCCAAATGCATGCACCTGATCATTTTATTCCTCTACTAAAGAATATATGGTGGTTCCCTGTGGCCTTTATTATACAATACAAATTCTGCAGTGTAGCATATAAAGCCCGTTATCATCTGGCTCTAATCCACCTTTACTGATTATCCAGACCATTTCCCCTCTCTCCCTCCCTATTCTAATCAAAATGTCCTGTTCTTTTGCCCTAATTTGCCCCTCCATCTCCTGTTTATATGAGTTCACACTGGTTGGTCATCCCTCCTACCTGGGAGTATATTGCTTTTAAACAACATATGGTTATTTTTTATTTATTTTTCTTACTCTGTACAACTTATTTTCTGTAGTATACAAGCAAATCAAAATTGCATTTGCTTGAAAGGGGATATTGGGAAATGAAGAGAAAGAAGAAACCAAAATACAAAACATGTTATAATATGAAGGGTTAGTTTCAGCCCTAATCTTGATAGTGCTTATGATAATGGACTAAGTGAAGGATATTCATAGATCACTCCACTATAGGGAAAGTTATTAAGTAATCCAGTATCAATTTGGACTCCATGTTAAAAATTCCTCCTTGCAAACTATCAATTCTCCAAAGGAAATTTCATAGTAGATTTATAAAGGTCAAGCTTAGGAAATAACCAAAATGTTTGCCCAAACACATAATACTTGGACTTTTAAATCCCTTAAATCTCCCCCAAATTATTAGAAATGAAGGGAACATACATCTTAATCATTACAAACAAATATTTGGCTTCATGAGTTAACTGTTTCACATTGACATCAAAGATAATGGGTTCAGAGTCAGTCATTGTGGAAAAGAATTATTATATTGATAGAAGATGAAGGGTAATAAAAGAGAAAGCAGTTAAAAAAATAAAAACATTTCTATACTTAGTGACACCTGGCAAATCAAAAGAGTGAAAGAAAGATAGAAGAAAATGTGAAAAACATCATTGGAAAAACAACTGATTTGGAAAATATATCAAGGAGTCATATATTAATAATTATTGCACTAGTTAAAAGCTATAATCAAAACAGAGTCTAAATATCATAGTACAGAAATTATTACAGAAAACTGCCCTGATATCCTAGAACCATAAGATATAATAGAAATTGAATGAATACATTGATTATCTCCTGAAAGAGATCCCAAATTGAAAACTCACAGAATATTATAACCAAATTCTAAAGGAGAATGCAAGGAGAATTGCAAGCATCCCAAATGAAACAATTCAAGATTCATGGAGCCACAGTCAGGTTAACACAAGATCTAATAGCTTCTACATTAATGGAGCAGAGAATTTAGAATATGATATTACCAAAGGCAATCTACTTAGCAAAATTCAGGTAATCCTTCAGAGACAAATGGATATTTAATGAAACAGAAGACTTTGATGCATTCCCATTGAAATAAATTAGACTTAATAAAATTGATTTTCAAATACAATATTCAAAAGGAGAATAAAAAAGTAAACATAAAAGAAAAATCAAAAGGTTCAATGAGGTCAACTGTTTACACATCTAAATGGGAAAAAATATATTTGAACTCCTAAGAACATTATCATTATTAGGACAGTTAGAAGGAGTAAACATAGACAGATGACACAGAAGGGAGTTAATGGAATGAGTTAAAAAATAAATTTAAAAATTAAAAAGAGGAATATACTGGGAGAAAGGAGAAGTATAGAGAAAACTATCTTATATAAAAGAGGCACAAATTGAAAAACTTTAGTAGTTGAAGGTGCTTGAATCTTACTTTCACCAAATTTTGTTCAAAAGGAGAATAATTCACACAATTAGTTGGATGTATTAATGTATCTTCCAAAAGGGAACTAGGAGAAGAAGAAAAGAGAATGGGTAGGGACAGATAGTAGGGAGAGTAAATGAAGGGTGACAGTAGTTAGAAGCAAAATAGACTTTGGATGAGCAACAAAGTAAAAAGAGAGAGAAGAAGAAAGAAGGGAAAATAGGTTGGAAGGAAATGCAGAGTTAGTATTTATATCTTTGAATGTGAATAGAATAAAGCCACCCATAAAACTGATGGTAATAGTAGAATGGATTAAAAAATCAAAATTCATCCACCCATTGATTAAAAAAAGACACACTTTGAGTTACACAAAGAGAGACACATAGAGTAAAAATAAGCCACTGGAGCAGAATCTATTATGTTTCATTAGCAGTTAAAGAAAACATAAACAAACAGGAGTAATGGGTGTGATACCAGACAAAACAAAAGCAAAAATAGATCTAACTAAAAGAGATAATTAGGGATATGAAATTTTGCTAAATGGTGCCATAGGACTCAAAAGAATATTAAAAAAGTCATATCAAGTTTCTCTGATAAAGCCCTATATGTTAAAAATAAAGAGAACTGAGTCAAATTGATAAATAAAAGAGCATTCCATAATTTTATAGTTGATCAGAGAATATGAACAGACAAATTTCAAAAGAAAATAAAGCAAAGCTATCTAGAGTCATTTGAAAAAATGTTCTTAATCATTATGGATTAGAGAAATGCAAAATAAAACAATTCTGAGGCAACTACATATAATGGAAATTAAAAGTTCTGGGGACAGGGGCATAAAGGAAAATAGATACGCTAAAGCTGTTGGTGAAATTGTGAACTGGTTCAATCATTCTGGGGAACAATTTGGAATTGTTCCCTAATGGTTATAAAATTTCATATATCCTTTTGTCCACCAATACTAGTAGGTCTTACCTCAAAGAGATAAAATAAAAATTATCAATTTGTAAAATATTTATTATAATTCTTTTTTGTGGTGGCAAATAACCAGAAATAGAGATGATGTTTATAAATGACTAAACAAGTTGAGATATCTGAATATGATGGAGCTCTACTGCACTATTAGAAATGATTGGGGATGGGGAGGTTGTTTCAGAAAAGAAAATGGTAAGAACAACATGAACAAAGTTAAATGAGAACAGGGGCGACTAGATGGCACAGTGGATAGAGCACCGTCCCTGCAGTAAGGAGTACCTGAGTTCAAATACAGCCTCAGAAGTTTAATAATTACCTAGTTGTGTGGCCTTGGGCAAGCCACTTAACCCCATTAGTCTTTAACACCCCCCCCAAAAAAAAGTTAAATGAGAACAGTTTGAAGATCATTATGCACAGTACCAACTATGTTGTAATGACGATCAGCTTATGAAAGACTTGGCTAAACCAATAAATAAAATGATCCAAGATAATGCCAAAGCTTATGAAAAAAATGTTATTCACATCCAAAGAGAGAATGGGTGAACTCAGTCCAATTTGAAGTATAATTTTCTTGTTTTATTATATTTTGGTATATGGTTAATATGGGAATATGTTTTGCATGATTTCACATTTATAATTTATAGCCTTTGTTTTCCTTCTCAGTGGGTAGGGGAGAGAGGGAGGGAAGGAGAGAATATGGAACTCAAAATTTTACAAGAAAAGAATGTTTGACACATAGTAAAAGCTTAATAAATACTTGCTGAAAGAAATTGGAGTAAAAGAATAGAAAGAATGCTAAAAATAAAGAAATTTATTTTTTGAATAATGTAAGTATATCACTGTGAAAACCTTGAATCACTTTATCAGTGATTTTATAATTTCCTACAGTCCTTTACAAAGTGAGAAGAAAAAAAGTGACACCAAGGATTATATCCAGATGAAATTCCATTTTTTTTTTCCTCAGGGAGATTTATGTTACATCTGGCAATTGATTCTTTAAAATCCTAAATAATTAGATCTCCAGTTAGTTAGGTAAGCGATAGAAATGACAGACAGCATGGCATTATAGATAAGAGCCTTAGAGTAAGAAGAACCAGGATTCATATTCCAATTCTGTTGTGTACTAATTATATTATGCTCAGTGGTTACTTACCTTTCAGTTTCCTGGGCAAGGTTAAGACTATAAGATGATAAAGCAGATGTCCCTCTGCTTTAGTAGAAGTAGTTTCATCATTGTGAGTTCCCTAGTACTTATCAAAACACTGATCCAAAAGTGAAGAAAAATGTTTTGTGGAATGGTTTTTCCCTGAAAAGCACAAACTATTTGTTAAGCAAAGAAACCTCCCTGTGAGTTTCATGAAATTTCTCAACCTACCTGTAAGGAAAATATTGACCTTTGTGATCATTTTTATTTTCCAATATAAACTGCAGAAATAAATTGAGCACAGTCATTGAGTTTTTATGTGAATTGAAAATAGTTACTATCATCTGGTTTTTTTGAGTCATAGTTTGCCTTATTACTTGCTGTCTTTCAATAAAAAATGATTTTTAAAAAACTAAATAAGTTATAAATCCTTTCTCTTGGCCTAGAATTCCACGGGTCATAGATGAAGGAATTATGTTTATTTTCTTATTCTTAAATATCTTTATATTTAAGAATATATATAATCTTATTCTTAAAGATTCTTAAATATCTCTAGAATTTCTGAGAATAAGCTCAGAATCCTAATTTCTTATATATGTTTCTTCTGTGCTTTGAAGTGGTGTATAACTTGACTAAACATGGGGCAGCACTTAAATTGAGTCTACAGAGAAATTATCAAATGCTCTGACCACACAAATATACACGACTATTTTGTCCATGTTCATGCAATTGAACAGTTAATTAACAAATTAATCAGAATTCTCCATTGAAATCATGTTAGTAGACATAACTAAACATATATAAATTGTTCCCTTCCTATTTCACATTAATGAATCAAAAGATATTTATTAAGTTCTAACTATGGGCAGGCACTTTTCTAAGCACTAGGGATATAAAAATAAGTAAAATAAAGCCCCTGCACTCAAGGAGCTCACAAATTAATTGGGGAGACAACACAAATATATACAAGCTAACTATATACAATAAGAATATAAAATAATTAAATGGGGGAACTACAATGAAGAGGGGCTTGGAAGTAAGGTGTCTTTTGTAATAGAAGAGGACCATGTTGTTATGTACATGATAGCATGACTTGCACATGTGTTTCTTATAGTGAGGTAATGTTGTGCAAAGACATCCTCCTTACTGCCTTTTCACCCAGGTCCTTAATTAATAGGAAACAGGACTTCTGGTGATGATCTGGAAGCTAAAGGGGTCCTTAAGTTTATGGATATGTGTCCCCCCATATCAGTGAGGCACCACAGTGCTCCACCAATGCAAGACAAAACAATTTATAGTTTATATATATATATATATATATATATATACAGATATATATATATATATATATATATATATACAGATATATATATATATATACCGCATACGATTTTCAAGTGACAAATAAGTTACAACGCAGGAATTCCAAACCTATCTCTTCATAGTCCCATTGTCAGTACAGTGATATTTTGGTGATAATCTTTCACCAGTAAAATAAAACTAACCTGTTTCATAATGGACTATTCAACTGCATGGTGAAAATTTGCAACAAGCTTTCAACGGTAGGACAAGCTTTCAAAACCAACCTTTCAAAACCATAGGTGTCTGCTGCTCCATTCTGCAAGGACACTCCCCTGGGCTTGAGCTCACTTGTAATGCCAGAACTGCAATGCTTTCCAAAGCATGGGTCCTTCTCTCGGAGCAAACACATTACAGAGCAGCCCTGCCAAACAGACTGATCCATGTTCACATGGAACCCTTCTCTACTTCAGTCTTCAAAGAGAAGCTAAGAAAGATTTCTTTTGAAAGTCCAGATTTCAGTTGGAAATAAAAAGGAAATGACTGTAGTCAATAGGTGGAAATGAGGAGAAAGAGCCTTTCTTTCATGAAAAAAATTAGAAAAAATTCCTGGATTCCAGAGCTGGAGAATATTGTTGATGAAAAATAAAGGATGCCAGTATTATTGGTTCAAAAAGTATATGGCAAAAGAATAGTAAGTTGTAAGAAGACTGGAAAAGTAGGAGGCAATGTGGTTAGGAAGTGAACACCAGGCAGAAGATTTTGTATTTGGTCCTAGAGGTCATTAGGTCCAAGGGAACTCTTGGAGTTTGATTGGAGTGAGGGAGACTTGAGACAGACAGAACCACAAGCAAACTATTGCAATAGTCCAATAGTGAGGTGCTAAGGGCTCTACCCTAAAATGGTGGCATAAGAGAATAGAGGGAGAATTGGTAAGATGTTAACAATGATGATATTGGCAAACCTTGGAAACAGCTTGAATATGAACTGTGAGAGTGAGGAATCCAGAGGTTTATCTTGGTTGTATGACTGAGGTACTGAGAGAATAGTGATTTCATCAGATACCTTCTGCTGCTGTTGTCTCCTTTGTTCTGTCTCATGTGAAAAGATAATCCTGCTCTTTGCTTACAAGTGATTCCATTTTCACTTCTCCATCAATTTTTCTCCACTACTGTTTATACTCTCTGATAAATCTTTAGCCATGCCTATATAATATATATATATATATATATATATATATATATATATATATATATACACACACACACACACACACACACACACACACACACACACACACACATGTGTATTATGGATAAAACACTGGATATTATGTCAGGAAGAAATGAGTTCAAATCTGAGTTCTAATGTTTACCAGCTATGACCGCAGGAAAGCTACTTAAATATTTATGCCTCAATTTCTGCAAGTGTAAAATTGGAACAATAACACATCCCTCCCCCCCCAAGATTGTTATTAGAAGGAGATGAGACATTTATAAAGTGCTTAACATAGAGTCTGATAAATAGTAGGCACTTAATAAGGACTTCCTTCTTCCTTTTTTGTGTACTGGCTACATCCCAACTACCTATAAGCATACACATATTCCCATATTTCTCAGCTTCAAAATAATCTTAATTGACACATTCATTCTTGCTAGCTAAACTCCTTGTGAAGGTCATATACTATATTATTAGGATCTGAAGAAGTCAGAGACATTTGTAGGTGGAGATAAAGAATATTCCAGGACTGGAGAAAAAACAGTGAAAATGTCTAGATTGTATTTGGGGAGTTATATGGGAAGAACAACAAAGGGCTATCACTGGATCAAAGGGTATATGTGATGGGAAGCAAAGTGTAAGAATAGAAAGGTTGGTGAGAAGGGTTTTATAGATCAAAGAGAGAATTTTTTATTTGACATTGGAAGTGATCAGAAGCCATTAGAGTTTATGGAATTGGGTCATGTCACAGACAGACTTGCTTATTGGGAAGATCAATGTGACAGCTCAGTAGATGATAAATTATTTTGGGGAAGCAGATAAGGTAAGGAGATCAACCAGGAAGATATTACAACATTTTATGCATGAAATGATTAAGGCCTACATCACGGTAATTAACATTGACAAAGGAGAGAAGAGGATGGATACAAGTTGTGATGGGCATGTCAAACTATCAGGACTCAGAAAATAAATATGAGGGGATGAGTGTGTGAAGAGTAAAGCATAAGACCTCGATTATGAGCTTGGGTGAGGTGCAGTAAGGTGGCTCCCTAGATAGTGATAGAGAAGGAAGAATATTTATATAGAACTTATTATATTTCTGGCCCTATACTAATTTTAATAAATATTAATTCATTTTTTCCTCAAAATAAGCCTGGGTATTTTCCCCATTTTACTATTGAGGAAATTGAGGCAAAAAAGGGTAAGTGATTTATCCAGGGCCACACAGATAATAAGTGTCTGAGATTGAATTTGGATTTAGACCTTCTTGACTCCAGGTCCAGCTACATCCACCATGGGGGTTACACAAAGAGGAAAGTTAGTAAGTAGAGAGTGTTTGGGAAATAATAATAACAACAACAATAATAACATTTAGCATTTCTCCATCACTTGTGTGCCTTGCCCTGTAAAAAGAGCTTTTCAATTGTCAACTTATTTGCTCCCAATAATGTCCCTGGGAGGTAAGCTTTATAATTAACCCCATTTTTCAGATAAGGAAACTGAGGCAAATAGAAAGTAACTGACTTGCTCACACAGCTAGTAAGTGTTAAAGGCTGGATTTTAATGTTCCATTATCAAAGTCTAGTGTTCTCTCTATCCAGCTCACTGTTTGATGCATTAAGTTTTGGATATACAGAAATTATGAGACTTCCAGTTCAAGATATCCAAATTAGAGATTGAGACCTAGGTTAAGAATAGGATTTTTAAAACTTTATGTTGTCTTGAATTTATGCAATAAAACAAATATTTCCATAGTAAAAATATGATTGCATATGGAACTTCAAATCAACTATGCAACATAGCATTGCAATTTCTATCAAATAAAGAACAACATTATTTTTTTTGTTTATTAGAGATTTTTTATTTGGAATTTTATAATTTTTCCCATATCTCTCTTCCCTCCCCCCACAGAAGGCAGTCTGCTAGTCTGTTGTTTCCATGGTATACATTGATCTAAGTTGAATGTGATGAGAGAGTAATCATATCCTTAAGGAAAATAATAAAGTATAAGAGATAGCAAAATTGCACAAAAAGATAACACTTTTTTTAAATTAAAGGTAATAATCTGAGGTCTTTGTTCAAACTCCACATTTCTTTCTCTGGATACAGATGGCATTCTCCATCACAGATACCCCAACATTGGGCCTGATAGTTGCACTGATGGAAGGAGCAAATCCATTAAGGTTGATCACCACCCTCATGTTGCTGTTAGAGTGTACAATGTTTTTCTGGTTCTGCTCATCTCTCTCAGCATCAGTTCATTCAAACCCTTTCAGCCTTCCCTGAATTACCATCCCTCCTGGGTTCTAATAGAATAATAATGTTCCATCACATGCATATACCAAAGTTTATTGAGCCAATTTGTTCAACAGATAATGCAGATCCTTCCAAGACTTCTCTGAATTCCCATCCCTCCTGGTTTCTAAAAGAACAGTAGTGTTCCATAGCATACATATAGCACAATTTGTTCAACCATTCCCCAATTGATGGGCATTCACTCAGCTGCTATCAATATTATTGTACAAGTGATGTTTTTACCCTTTGTCATGATCTTCTCAGGGTATAGACCCAGTACTGGTATTGCTGTATTAAAGGGTATGCACATTTTCATTGCCCCCTTTGGGTTTTAATTCCAAATTGCTCTCTAGAAAGATTGGATGAGTTCACACCTCCACCAACAATGTATTAGTGTCCCAGATTTCCCAAATCCCTTCCAACACAGATCATTGACCTTTCTGGTCATATTGGTAAGTCTGAGAGGTATGAGGTGGTACCTCAGAGATGCTTTAATTTGCATTTTTCTAATAAGTAGTGATTTAGAGCAATTTTTATATGACTATGGATCATGTTGATTTCCTCATCTGTAAATTTCATTGGAATGTCCTTTGCTCATTTGTCAATTAGGGAATAGCTTGGTTTTTTTTAATTTGATTCAGTTCTCTGTATATTTTAGAAATAAGTCCTTTGTCAGAAATACTAGTTGTAGAAAGTGTTTCCCAATTTACTACATTTCTTTTGATCTTGACTACAGTGGTTTTGCCTGTGAAAAAGCTTTTTAATTTAATGTAATCAAAATTATCCAGTTTGTTTTTAATGATGTTCTCCATCTCTTCCTTGGTCATAAACTGTTTCCATTTTCATAGATCTGAGAGGCAAACTATTCCTTGATCTCTTAGTTTGCTTACAATATTTTTTTATGTCTAAATTCTGTATCCATTTTGATTTTATCTTGGTACAGGATGTGAGGTGTTGGTCTAATTGAAGTTTCTGCCATACTACCTTCCATTTTTTCCAACAGTTTTTATTGAAGAGAGAGTTTTTGTCCCAGAAGCTGGATTCTTTCCTTGTCTTGCACCTAATCTATTTCACTGATCCATCACTCTATTTCTTAGCCAACCAGACAGTTTTGATGACTGATGCTTTGTAATATAATTTTGGATCTGGTAGAGCTAAGCCACCTTCTTTTGCACTTTTTTTTCATTAAGTCCCTGGAGAGTCTCTACTTTTTATTTCTCCATATGAATTTACTTACTATTTATTTCATACTCATTAAAGTAATTTTTTGGAATGTTGATTGGTCTAAACAAGTAGTTTAAATTTGGTAGAATTAACATTTTTATTATATTAGCTCAGCCTATCCATGAGCAGTTAATATTTGCCTAGTTATTTAAATATGATTTTATTTGTGTGAGAAGTGTTTTGTAATTCTTTTCAAAAAGTATCTGAGGCAGGTAGATTCCCAGGTATTTTATATTGTCTGAAGTTATTTTGAATGAGATTTGTCTTTTGAGCTCTTTCTGCTTAATCTTGCAAGTCACATTATACAAATGTTGATGATTTATGAGGGTTTATTTTATATCCTGAGGCTTTGCTAAAGTTGCTGATTATTTCTAGTGTTTTTTTAGATTATTTCTTGGGATTCTCTACCATCATGTCATCTCCCAAGACTGAGAGTTTTGTCTCTTCCTTTCCAATTCTAATTCATTCAATTTCTTTTTCTTCTCTTATTGCTAATGCTAATTTTAATATAATATTGAACAGTAGTGGTGATAATGGGCATCCTTTTATCCTACCTGATCATATTGGGAATGCCTCTAGCCTATTCCCATTGCATATAATGCTTGCTGATGGTTTCAGATAGATACTGCTTATTATTCTTAGCAACAATCCATTTATTCCTGTACTCTCTAGTATTTTTAGTAGGAATGGGTGCTATATTTTGTCAAAAACTTTTTCCAACATCTATTGATATAATCATATGATTTCTGATAAGTTTGTTATTGAAATAATTAATTATATCAAGAGTTTTCCTAATATTGAACCAGTCCTGCATTCCTCAGATAAATCTTACTTGGTCATAGTGTATTATCCTTGTGATAACTTGTTGTAATCATTTTGCTAAGAATCTATTTAAGATTTTTGCATCTATATTCATTAGGGGGATAAGTCTATAATTTTCTTTCTCTGTTTTAACTCTTCCTGGTTTAGGTATCAGCACCAAATTGGTGATATAAAAAGAGTTAGGCAGAGTTCCATCTTCACCTATTTTTCCAGAGTTTATATAGAATTGGAATCAATTATTCCTTAAATGTTTAATAGAATTCACTTGTGAATCCATCTGGCCCTGGAGATTTTTTCTTAGGGAGTTCAATAATGACTTGTTGAATTTCTTTTTTCTGAGATAGTTATTTATGCATTTAATTTCCTCTTAATTTAACCTGGGCAACTTAAATTTTGTAAATATTCATCCATTTTACTTAGATTATCATATTTATTGGCATAGAGTTGGGCAAAATAATTCTGAATTATTACTTTTATCTTGTCATTGGTGGTAAGTTCACCTTTTTCATTTATAATAAAAGCAATTTGCTTTTCCTTTTCCTTTTTTAATTCAATTAACCAGATGCTTATCAATTTTATTGATTTTTTTCATAAAATCAATTCTTATTAGGTCAATAGTTTTCTTGCTTTTCATTTTATCAATTTCTCCTTTAATTTTTGGAATTTCTAATTTGGCATTTGATTGGGGGGTTTTAATTTGTTCTTTCTCTAATTTTTTAGTTGCATATTTTGTTCATTGATTTCCTCTTCCTCTAATTTATTCATTTAAAAATACAATGTTTCCCCTGACAGCTGTCTTGGCTGTATCCCATAGATTTTGGTATGCTAACAACAAAATTATCTTGTAAATTTCTTTTTTTTCTCTACCAACACCCAACCCTAGAGATGACTGCCATTAGAAACAAATAAGTGTGTGTGTATTCACATAAACCTATATTTGTATGTATATACATATATATGTATATATATATAATTATTCTTTACTTCCATTTATCACTTCTTTCCCTGAATGCAGACTATGTCCTCCTTTATATTCAACTTGAGTATTTTTAATATTCAAAATAAAATATTTTATTCACCCATTTAAGAATAAGATTGAAATTTGATGAATAGATTTTAGAATCATCTACAAAAAGATCACAATTGACTCTATGGACACCGATGAGATCATTTAGTAAAATAGTGTAGAGAGGGAGAAGAGAAGATAGCCCAGGGGAGAGCTATAGGCAACACCAATAATTGACAAACATGACCTGCAAAGGAAACTAAGAAATAACAGTTAGAGAAAGGTAGGAGGGTATAATGAAATAATATCACAATATCACAGAAATTAAGAGAGGAGAGCATCAAAAAGAGGGTGTTTTATATTGCAAAAGTTTACAGAGAGGACAGGAAGGAAGAAGACTGAGAAGGAAAAAAAATAGATTTTGTCATTTTAAAAGTCACTGTCAGTTTTGGAAAGAATAGTTTTGGTTGAATATTTCTCTCTCTCTCTCTCTCTCTCTCTCTCTCTCTCTCTCTCTCTCTCTCTCCAAATAAAATCTTGTTTGCACATATGACTTCATATTGTTTCCCCCATTGTACTATATCGGGACGTTCTTTTGTCTTTCTTTATATCTCTAGAACTTAATACAGTCTCTAACACATTGTAGTTGCCTTATAAATATTTATTTAACTAGATTTTGGCACCATCTTTTGATGTTGTATAAACTCTATGGTGAATATTAACTGAAACCTTTTCAGGGCTGCCTTTTCACCTTTGGTGTCCACATTTACCCAATTCTCACTTCTGACATCAAGAAATTATACCATGTTCAGTAGCCACATCCCAGTTAACCATCTCAGCAGATGGCTTAAACCAGGTTGACAATAATTGACATGCCACATCTCTATCAGCAAGTTTAGGGAGATGTGTACCCTAAACCCATGATGATTTTCCCTAGCAGAATGGGCACAACGAGAACAATGTGTTCCAATGGTAATGCAGGTGACTAAAGCAAACATTGTGGAGTACTTAAGTACTGCATGCTTGGTCTTCACCATTCATGTTGATTTTTGTTCTACCACTGGATTTCAATGACTCAGGAATCAAGTGTGAGGTTCATGATTTTTGTGCAACTCTGTCTCACTTAAATTCTTATAGATATCAAGACCACCCCATCATGCCATTGTTCCTTTTCAAAAAATTAAGGACAAGTTAAACCCTGGAAAATGGGTTCTGCATTAATGTGGGTTCATTATGGGTAAAGAAATCATTGAAGGCTCTCTGACTCAGGAGAGTAAAAAATGCTTAAACTTAATTTCACATATTATGGCAAAAGCTCACAGGTTAGGTTTTTTGAAGAAGCAGCAAGAGAGTAAGTTTCAGTAGAAATAATGTAGTTAAAAGAAGCAATAGTTATAAGTTAGATTGATAACATCAATAACAGCTAACAGGGATGAAAGAAAAACAGCTATGAGTTAGTGATTGGGTTTAGATCAACATGAAGCCAGTAGGATGAAGAAAAGAGTGGGAGAATTTGGGGGATCATACTCCCCCAGAGTCACCACCCTACAAAAGAAGACAAGCAACTCAACTGAGTAATCAGTGAACTTTTTAAGGAAGACATAGTGAGATGTAGGTGGGGTCAGGTAGTTCAGACTTTAGAGATGAGTTAATTAGTGATATGTAGGTGAAGATTAATGACTTCTTTCAGGTTGATAGGGGCAGGGATTTACCAAAGAGTCCTTGCAAGGGAGAGTGCAAGGTACTTTTCTTAAATTTCATTGACCTCAGCTCCATAACTTGAACAAAAGAATGGGGCTAGGGGGAATATACATGGTCAGTACAGAGGGTACAGATTAATAACTATAAAACATATTTCTCTGTCCAATAGTTCCCCAACTTCAAAATAATATCCATTTCCACAACAAAAATTATGGAGCTTACCAAATAATTATCACTAAATTCATGTAAAATATTTAAATGATGTTATTAGTGCTAAGAAAATGTTCTGTCTCCTAATACAAATCCAAAAAAATCAGCCCCTGGCCCAAGATCCATGTTGAATGGTTTTAGAGTGAAGTACATTTGGAAAATGTCTTTAGGTCATTTTTTTTGACAAAATGACCACTAAGCAGTCAATAAAATTAAATAAGAGTTAAGAGTATGAATCTGGACAAATGTAAAACTTACTTGAAATTTTGAAACTATAAAACTACTATTTATATTCATCAACAACATTTTACTTCTAAATTTTTAAAGAATTAAGTCTAAGGTTGATTTTTTAAGGCAACATATTTTTGTATAGTCAGAAAAAAGGGCTTTATTCATTTCAGTTACACATGATAAAAGCATGACTGGGCTAGAAGATGATACTTTTATCTTTTTTTTTCCTCCATCTCCAATTTCATTTGCCTCTGAATTTGGTGAGGGTCTTGGGAGAAAAGTAAAATTCTTCAAACCTTAAGTTTTGTTTATTTTTTATTTTGTTTATTTTTCTGAGCCACTAGTTTGAATTTCCCAGATCATCTTTAAGGTGAGGCCTAAGGAGGCCTCACCTAAAGAGGAGGACTAAATATTTTCAAACTGTGTATCAGATTGTTGTCTGAGATAGCAAACTTTACATTAGAACAGAAAGAGGTAATCCTCAGGAGACTTAATGTTAACCTGGGGTATTGTATTTATATTTTGTTTATTTTATTTACTAAGTTTAGCAGTTTGTGGTGGGAAATAGGAAATTCAAGTGTATTAGCAGGAAAAGCCTGGATCTCAGTCTACCAAACCTTAGATAGAAGAGGAAAGCCTATCACATAAATGGCCTTAAAGAAAAGAACCAAAGATGGTTGAGATGACTTGAGAAAAGTTTCGAAATCAGCAAAGATCACAGTAGAGACCTTCTGTACCTCTGTAGCATTAAAAGGCAGTAATAGAGCTAGTCCCAATATATACACAACTTTGGTCGACTCTTCCTTCTCAACATAGAGTTTTGCTTCATTTTACTAATTTCAACTGGTTGCTTTGTCTCTGAAGGAAACATGTGTTGCAAATGGCATAGGGCTTAGAGCATTTTCATTACTGCATTGGAGATGCCTTTTTTGAGAATTTTATGACTTGGAAAACAACAAGTACTATAAGTACTTATTTGGGAATCAATAAGGATTCATTCCTATTATTCTGTTGGGCTACAAATTTAAGAAGACAAAAAATATAGACAAGACTCAATTCCTTTCTTTTTGGTGTTTATAGTTTCCTAGGTACAGATAAGAAAAAACAAGGTCAAGTGATTTTCCCAAGATCATGGATTTATAAAGTGTCTGAGGTTGGTTTTGAAGTCAGGAAGATGAGTGTTGCTGACCCCAGACCTCCCTTTAGACCTATTGTTTACCTTTTGTTCTTGAAGACATCAGGGAGGTGATACTGTGACAAGCACATGAATTGGATTGCAGTAAGAGGGTTTAATGTCCCCAGATGGTTTGGCCTTTGTACTAAGTGCATTTGCTTTTGTATTTCTTCCCTTCTCTATAAGTTTAAATGGTAGTTCTTTCACATGCACAGACAAACACGCAAGTCCCACGCACCTATCTTATTACACGGCGATCTAATGATGTGGCTACAAATTAGTTTTCATGAGACCTAGTGTTCTCTGTAAAGAAAAGTGTTACTCTAAGGAAGTGACAGTATTTTTTAGAGAACAAGAAAAGTTATAAATTTCATATACTTGATTTCATTTATTTTAGGTTGTATAATGTACAGTAGATTTTTAAAAAGAGAGAAAAATATCAAAATTTTTTTTATTTATTCAAGGGCACCAAACAAAGGTAGAGGTTCCATTTTTAAACTTCTCATTTTTGAGACTTGGTTTCATGGACTGGACCAAGTACTCAGATAGGAAATGGCAATAACTATGTATTGCAGTAGTGTATTGACTAGACCCAGTGTACCCCTGCCTAAACAAGTGTTCAGTCATGGCCAGCAGAGGCTTTTGAAGTCTCCTGGACTTCTTGGAACTATTCCTGCAAAGTTTATTGAAGCAGCCTATTTTCATATGCAGACCTGGGATGGAGAAAAAAGTTCCCTCATCAGTTGTTCTTACCTACTTTGATTAATTGATTTCTTCTGCTTGGACACATTATATTAGGCTTCATCAATTAATTAGTAATGAATTAAAATGACTGATTTTGAAAAAAAAAGAGGGTCCTATGCTAAATCACAAACTCAATTTTTCTTCTGTAGTCATCTAGGTCCAGTGGCCAGATTTGAATCAGGACAACTGGAGATGGCCCTGGATATAAGGAAGCATCACACAGTAAGTGTAAAGTGTCTGAGACCAGATCTGAACTCAGGTTCTCCAGATTTCAAGGTCAGTGCTCTATCTACTGCACCACCTAGCTGTCCTTAGGTTTATAAAACATAAAGGTATGTAAAATGGAAGCAAATGCTTTTTTTGGTTATTTATTTTTCTGTGTGTGTGTGTGTGTGTGTGTGTGTGTGTGTGTGTATTTTCAACAAAATTTTGAAAAAATATATAATTATATATAATTATATATAATTATAATGTATATAATTATATAATTTTGCCACCCCTCCTCTTTAGGTATTTTTCGTTATTTTATTTATTTCCTTTTTTTCAGGGAAAGCACAAACTATAGGCTTTTGAAAATGGGTGGAGGAGTAAATTAAGAGTCTAGCATGCTGCTGAAAGGTCTGTTTATTTTAGCACATGTGTTTTGCGTGGATGCTATCTTTAGTAGTTTGCCCAACTGTGCTGCCTGATGAGAGGGAGTCACTTATGCAGAGCAGAGAAGGACTTTATGTAAATACTTTTTTTTTACTTAGGGAAAAAATTGTTTGACACCTAGGGTCAAAACCCTGATTTGGATTATCTAAAAAACATGCCTATTCAAACATCTTAATGTACAACATCTCCCGAAGTTAATATTGCGGCTGGGTTGAAAAACGTGTTGAAAGTTGTTCCCTAAACTAGTCAACAAGAATTACCAAGTGCTCACTCTCTGCCCACTTGAGTCTTTTCCTCAGTATTCCAGGATAGAGAATATCTAAAAATGAATTTATGGGTTTAAATTATCAGGTGATGCTCATTCTAATTCAGAAAGGATTTGTTCACTCTTCACCTAAGTGGAATATATCAATCCCTTTTTTAAGTGTGATATAAAATGCAGACTAATACAATACAATTTCGTATAGAGGAGCAATGTGGTGTAGCAGAGGTACAGGTCCTTGGAGTCAGGGTAAATCTGGGTTCAAATCCTACCATTGACCAAACTGCAGAGGCTCTCTGATAGCTTTAGTACCTCCATTTGCAAAATGAGATGGTCAAAAGAGATAATGAATTTAAATTAGTAAGAACAGAACCTGTGATTTCATTGGATTTGGAAACCCCTAGATGAGGAAGCTTCTTCCACCAATGCATGTTAGTAGCATCTCTCAAATTAAAATAGGGGTAATTTATCAATTACATGAGTACTAGTGGGGATCATATTTACTTAGTTTGAAAATATAGTATTATCAATGGTTTGCTCTATTTTTATTTATTTTGTTATATATTTCCAATTACATTTCAATTGGTCTGAGCTGCAATGAGGAGTTGGCCACATATTTGACATCTGTGGCCTAGAGTGCAAAGAAATTGATTGACTTGCTCTGGGTCATAAAGTCAATAGTGTCAGAGGCTAAACTAGAACTCTGACTTTTTACTTTTCCAAGGTCAATTTTCTGTGTGCTACTGCATAATGATTCAAAATATAATAGGCAGTTATTATCTTTATATTCCTTTGGGGAAAAATTGCTTTTGATTCTGATAGAACAATCAAAATACATTGCCAGTTTTGTAAAAATCCTATTAGAAAAGTGAATTAAGTATGAGGGAGAGAGTCTTGTGATCCTTGAGTCTCTCTTGGCCCCCAAATCCTGTGAAGCTTCATTGACATTCCATTGTAGCACTTTACTTCAACATAGTGGAATATAAACTCTCTGAAGGTAGAGATTATTTCCTTTTTTTTGTTGGTTTATCCCCCATACCTAGTATAGTACTTTGCCCAGAGTAGATGACTAAGTTTGAAATTCTTGGCTATATTTCTCTATATGTCATGAGCACAGGCACAAATCTCAAGGAAAGCCGTACTGGCAAATAAAAAAACACAGCAGACAAACAAGCATCAGCAAGGACCTAGGCTTGTATTTAAGTTGTGCTTATCTATTGGGCATGAAAAATCCACATATGTTGCATAAAAACTTCTATGTGTTACTATGGCTCTTAAAGGTTCAGCTTAAAATAGCAAAATGCAGGAAATTCCAAGTTAGGGAAAAATGTCTTACTCTATCAGCCCCCTTGGTACTTAGATATTGCAGAGGTCCCTGAACTGTGGGTAATTTTTCATTCTTCAAATGAACTTCAAACCTTATACACAGTAAGCTGAGCCCAGAATTTCATCCCATTCTGAATTCCTATACTTTGGAAGTTTGTAACCAGACTGTTAAAGTTTTAAATTTCTTTCTATTTTTAAATCCATAAGAAAAAAATGACTTTGGGTTGGGGAGGGGAAAAAGATCTGAAAGAAGAAGTTGTATAATACATAATGGTCATCTCACTTCCAAGGAAATCTATAAACTGAACTGGTAAATATGTCATTCAGAAATATATTCATAGAATTTGAAAATAATAGGTTTGGGGTAGTTTGGAGAAAATTATCATAAAAATAGCAATGTGGTATCTGTAGAAATTTATAACAATTGATTGCAATATAATGAAGTGCCAATGTTCCTAATATAACCTAATGGAAAATTTCAAGATGTCAGACAGCACTTAGCTGATTGACCTAAAAGTATCAGGTTCCTTTAAGACTTTAACATTATAGTGAATATATATTTAACCAGTATAAGATTTGTCACTTAGGTAGAACCTGCATGGCAATTAGTCTTATTAAAATGTTTTAACCTGCCTTTCTTCCTTCTTTCCTTCTCTCTCTTTCTCTCTCCATTCTCTCCCTTCCTTCCTTCTTTTCTTTTCTTTCTTCTCTCTTACTTCTTTCCTCCTTCCCTCCCTCCCTTCCTTTCTTTCTTTTCTCCTTTTTCTTTCCTCCCTTACTTCCCCTTCCCTGCCCTTTCTTGTTCCAGTCCCCCAATATTTATGAACAAAATACTGTGAATGTTGACAACTGAGAATCTAGAATGTTGAAAATGTTTATTTGACTAGCAATAATACATAATAATTTCTCAGATTTGGGGCAAATAATTACTCACAACTATTCAACTTATAGCAGTACAAATTTATGTTTAGTTGTAATTTAGAAAGTATATTGTTTTAACATAGGTTAAAGATGACTTCACTTAATGTTATAACATGAAAACGATCAATGTAAAAAATGCATTAATACTGTCATAATGTTGATAACCTAAAACAGAGAGACACAAATCAATTATATGAATGAAAATTCACTTTTTAACTGGTTCTATTAGTATAATGTATATAATGTCCCTGTTTTCTCAGTGGACACCTTAGAATATTAATTCCAAGAAAACATTTTTTAAAACTTTGTTTTTAAGTATTCAATGTACTCTATAAAGGAATTGCACTTATTACTCTAGAATTTCTATAAACTAAACATTATTGTTGCCCCACAAATTAACTAATACAATTAAGAATATTTTTTGAGTTTTCTTTAACTATTTGTGGTTAACATTAAAACATCACTTGTAATGCTTAAATGTAACAAAGAAAACTATTTTTCTTTGGTAATAAATATGTTAAAAGCAGGAATTTTCCATAGTTTTTTAACAGTGTCAAAAGAACATTTTATTTATGAAATTCAGTTTTCATTTGCTTTTATGATGAGCTTATGCATACCTAAGATCTTTTTTCTATTTTCATTCCTAAGATCTTTTTTCTATTTTCATTCATTTGTTTTACACTTTAGTTTCAGACCATAAGACATTCCTCTAAAACTCCTGCTGACATAAGTAACAAATAAGAATACATTTATCAGAAGTGAAGTTATGGGTCCAAAAGACTGGAAGGACAGACAACTTCTTTCCACCTGTAAGTTTTTTTTCCAGATTTTAGAGATAACTATTCACACCAAAGATGAGAAAAAGTTAATCATGGAAAAGGGAAATTTTATTCTCTATAGTGTGATTAAAAAAACCCTAATTGAAAAACAAAAAAATTATGAAAGCATAAAAGACATTTGGTGTAGAATCTGTTCCAACCAAAGTCCATTTCAACTTGAAACTCTTCCACCCATTTTTTCAATTTACCCAAAAAAGAAAATGGAAGATATTAGAAATGGGAAGAAGTTTGATAAAGAATAGATCTCTCACTTCTAAGGGGACCCCCCCCCCCAATTTACCACATAATTATGTATATTTTTGAAACAAAACAAATTATTTTCATTTAGTGTTCCCAAACTAGGCAATCTGATTATTTGTCCTAACAAATTAACTGTCCTGAAGGTAAAGAAAAATTATGGGAAGTCAGTGATGAAGAACTATAAAGCTGCAATTTACACAGAAGACAGTTCTCTCAGTATCTGAAAAGTTGCCAGAATCTTTGATTTAACCCTTTCTTCAATTGTTGTTCTCATATTCCAGGAAACAGAATTATTCAGTGTGTACAAGAATTAAAAGGCCTTTTGGGAATAAGAGCTATGGTGTTAGTTTCCAGTATTAACTCTCTTTGTAACTGAATGATTAAATGCACTTCATTGATTTGTGCTGCCAATATTTAAAAAAAAATAAATGATAGTATCTGACCTCACTAATTTGTTAGAAGCAAACTCTGATTCCCCTTGCAAACAACAAACAAAAACAGCAATAAGTATATAATGAAAATGCTACTATCATCATGTCATTTAAAGACTTACAAGGGAGGAAAACTATTTCTGGGTATTTTGTTTTATTTTTAAAAACTTCTGCTACAGTATTCTTAATAGATAATATTATTAAAGGAATTCTTTCATTTATTAAGGACATTTCTAGTGATCCTTTATTTAGTTGGAATTTTTGTTTCTTTAGAACAATTTTAATTATTTTTTCATCACATTTTGATAAAATTGGTTTTGAAGTTGTGTCTAATTCTTGAAAACTCCATAGACACCTTTCCTTTTGCCTCATTTTTATTGCTCGTCAGAGATGATATTTATAACTCAGCCATATGTGGTTATAAAGATTTATGATGAGTCTTTGGAATAAGCCCTGTTAATATGTAGGGTAAGCGTCCAAGATTTTTGCCTTTGTAAGCCTTGGAGATTTCTAATACTCTGAAGCCATTTTGATAGTTCGCCAAGCAGTGTACAGTTGGAAAGATGCCCTATATTGACGAAGGGCTTAGTTATGTGCCTAAGTCTAAAGACACAGTATATGGTGTTTTGTTAAAAAAAAAATTTTGGAAGTTTCAGCAGACTTGTTTTATTCTGTATTGTCCTTCCCTGAACAGATTTGAAAGGTAGGAAACTTGAAGATTGAAAGGTAAAACGAGGGAGGACTTAAATGCATGAAAATAGGAACCAGACTAAGGATACATTGCTATGATTCTCAACTCTTCTTTTAGATAGCCTAGCCTAGAATAAAATAAATCTGAGTCTTATTGACCCAGCTGTTATCAAGCTAATGAGTTATGTCTCAGGTAGAAGTGTATTACTGGGTATTTCTGTAGCAAGTAATGTAACTTCTGTGAACCTTTATTTTCTCTCCTTTAAAATTAAGGGCATATAACTACATACTCTATAAGATCTCTTCTTATTCTAAATCCCATTTCCCTTTGAGAAGGCTATATTTGTTGGTGATAAAAAGGACTCCTATGAACTGATCCACTATGAAGTAAGCAGAACCAGAACAACAATCTATATAATAACTACAACATTGTAAAGGAAAACAATTTTAACTTAAGAATTCAGATCAATGCATTGAACAATGCTCCAAAAGGATGAGGATGATTTATACTTCTTAACAGAGAGGTGTTGGGGCATCGATGCAGACTGAGAAATTTATTCAATGTTTGGATTTATTTGGTTTGATTATACTTGTGTTAAAAGGAAGGACATTTTTAGGAGGAGGGAATGGAAAAGAAGTACTTTTGACAGGGATAGGAGTGCAATAATAATGAAGGGAAGGGAAGGGAAGGAAAATAAAAAAGGGAGCAGCAAAGAAATATTTTAAAAATACATAAAAGATCAGATAAGACAGTTTAGAAAGAAATAACAGTAAGTTAAATAATCTTTGAACCATTGTGTTGGATTTATTACCAAAAAAACTATTATGAGTAGTAAAGAACAATGATTTCTTGTGAAATCCCCTTTTACATTTTCATATATATATATATATATATATATATATATATATATAAACATTCAGTTTTACTGCTTTTTTCAAAGGCATACCAATAATAAAAGAAAAATATAAAATATGATGAATTAAAAATTGATACCTATAATTGGTCTATAACATTATTTTCCATAAAGCTTAGTCAAAACCCTTAATTTTTCTCAACTGTTGTTCTTTTTCTCTTTTATATTCTTGATAGGTTGAGAATTTTTTCCCTTATTGATTGATTTTGACTCAACTTTACCTAAATGAGAGGTAATGTGGCATAGTAAATAGAATGACAATTGGTTATGTGATCCCAAAAAAGTGGCAACCTCTGAATCATAGTCAAGTTCTCTGAGGCTATGAGTTAAAGATGAGGCTTGTTTAGTTTTCTGCAATAGTGGAGAGAGTTTCCACATCGATAAAATCAGACCTATAATGCTAAGTATTGATTTATTCACCTCTTTTGAAAATCTTAAATTTGGACTTGCAGAAAAGGACTTTGCACTGGGAATCAGATGTCATTCCTGACATTTGAACATGTATTCCTTTGAGTATGTCACTTAACCTTTGTATGCCTCAGTTTTTTTCCACATAAAATTTTGAATTTTTTATAGATGATTACAAATGCCCCTTCCATGTGTGACATTCTATGCTCCATCCTGGTCTCCCAACTTCCTCAAAGTTGGTCTGGCTTTAGGGCATTTACTATCAAATCAAATATTATTGAAGATTCCTGAAAAAATTATTAAGATCCAATTGTCTTATATGTTTTAATTTACTGAAGCATTATTTACATCATTATAAATCAATATATTGAAATGAGCTGTTATATTTCTTGAAATAATTAGAATTATTTGGTCTAAGAAACTGCTATGTTGACCACTGTAGAAACAGTGCCAAAAAGATATAGCAATGACATCTCTAGATGAGACTTCCGAGGCAAAGCCACATTTGTATATCATCCAGTATACTATAATATTATAGGAAAAAGTGATAAAGATGTTGAAGGGTAATAGAAGAATAGGGGCAGCTAGGTGGCACAGTGGATAGAGCACTGGCCTTGGAGTCAGGAGTACCTGATTTCAAATCAGGCCTCAAACACTTAATAATTACCTAGCTGTGTGGCCTTAGGCAAGCCACTTAATCCCATTACCTTGCAAAAAAAAAAACCTAAAAAAAGAGAATAGAAATCATAATAACAGCATATTATAAGTTTTAATATGTTTTTTAATTTGATCCTCACAAAAAACATGTGAGGTACATGATATTATTTTCCTCATCTCATAGATGAGGAAACTAAAACTGAGAAAGTTAAAGTGACTGACCTTGGGTCCCATAGCTAGTATGCATCTGAGGTTAAATTCATTTCAGGTTTTCTTGCATCCAAGCTCAGCTTTCAATCTTTTGTGCCATCTGTATTGATGACCCATTGATTACACTGATGATCATGAGATTTAAGAAGCAAAAGAAGGTACCATCAATACTAAAGCATCACACAGTATGGGATTTTAATCTATATTAGTAGAATGAATACTCACCCACTAAAGTTATTTTCCTAAAGCCCTTGTCCAATCATGTCAGTCCTCTACTAAGTAAGCTCTACTAGTTTCCTATTGCCTTCAGGACAAAATACAAAATGATCTATTTGACATCCAAAAGCCATTCATAATACAGAACTCTCTTTTCTCCCCCCCCCCCAATATTTTATTTACTTATTTTAACAACTACATGGAATGATAGTTTTCAAGTCATTTTTGACAAAATTTTGAGTTTTACATTTTTCTACCTTCCTCCCTTCCCTTTACCCTCTCCCTGAAAGAAATCAATCCAACATAGGCCATAGATGTTTAGTCATGCTAAACATAGATACATGCTAGTTATTTTGTGAGAGAAGAATCAAATCAAAACAGAGAAAAAGTAATCGAGGAAAAAGCCTAACATATGACAACTTTTACAAACTGAAGATATTAAGTTTTTAGATGACCCCCATCTTTCCAGTTTTCTTATATATTACTCCCTTTTACTTTTTTCATCATGAGACTGATCGCAAATAAGAGTTTGTTTTCTGAATCTCAGCATTTTCTTTTTAGAATATTCTCCCTCCTCATTTCTACCTATCTTACCTAGTTTACTTTGATTTTCTTTTTGTTTTGAATTAGAATATTACTGCTTCCTTTCATTTTCTTTAACTTCCATCTTCTAAAAGAAACCTTTCCCAGTCTCTTTTAGTTACAGTGCTCATCCTCTTTTAAATACTACCTATGAAATCTATATAAAGCTTTCTGATTCATATTTCTTTCCTGCTGTCTCCCCCCAATAGATTGTAAGATCCTTGATTTCAGGGATTATATTTTGTCTTTTTTTATACCTCCAGTGCTTAGTACAGTTTTTGTTACATAAGCCCTTAATAAATACTTATTAACTTCATGGCTGACTGAAAGAGGCCATTTGAATTATGTGAGACAGCAATTCTGTTAATAGGTGAGATCATCTCAGATCAGGCAAACCTGTTCTTAAAAGATGGTTGCACTCAGTGCAGCATAGTGCTTAGAATTCAGGGTGTGTCATTTTCACCCTTTTAAGAGCATCCTGGGTGTACTTGGTCATGATGCTGGAAACTGAAAAAGAGTTATACATGTATCAAAAAATAGCAAAGAAGACTACTATTTTCTGATTCAGCAATTCAATCATTAATTTGGAGGCTTACTCAAAACAGCTCTGACTTCCCCTCTGTAAGGCAAAAAAGGAAAGAAAATTATTAACCTGCTCTCTCTCTCCTCTTTCTTCTTCAGTATCTTGATCATTACATGATTTTTGGGGGGAGTGGAACTGATTGGTTTTCATTTGAAATCAAATTCCATCCTCTTTTCAGATATCTTTTACATTTCTGTATCTTTAGGGATGCCATTAAGAATTATGTTCCTCAATTTATTGAAGCTTGTTTAATGGATTTGTATATTTGAACTTAGCTGAAAACTTCCGTGCTTCCATGAATTCATTAACTACTTTTACCCCTCAGTCTCAATAAAATTATTCAATTTCTTGACTGAGATTCTGTCTAATACAATGTTCCATTGGTCACTAGCTTTAAATGATCCCAAGAGTGGCTAACAGGAAAGTCGAGTCAAGTGCTCCCTGAAATCTCTGCCTAAGGCAATGTTATCAATTTTAGTGGTGAGTGAAAAATCAGCGTTAAAAGAAATGTTGTTTATGTTGAACAAGGTGAGAAGCAAAGTGGTAAAGTCACTGAAGTTTTTCTGCAAGCCACTCTTCCCCTTCTCCTCTACTATAAATGTCATTCCCCTATATTTCTGAACTGCCTTTTTCCTGCCCAGGGTTCTTGACCTAATGACCCATGCTTAGAAGCTCTCTGAACTTGCTTCTACCAAAACCCACTCTCAGACTTTCTAATGGACTTATCAACTTAAACTAAATAATGTTGGATAACTATAAATAGTATGCTATTCACTCACAAAAAAGGGAGGTAAAGGGACTATAATCTGACTGGAAATTGGGATACAGTAAAAAAATGGAGTCTTTAAGAACTTAAAATCTAATACAAGGAATTGTACCAAATTAAATTTTTAAGATGCCAGATGCAATGGATATGGGCAAAAGAGAGATCTGCACTAAGTACTCTAGGACCATTTGAGTAGCAAGAGACACTTGAGCTGGGGGGAAGAATTATCACAGGGTTTAATGACTTCACTAAAAACATTGTTTTAGGGAAGCTAGGTGGTACAATTGATAGAGCACCTCCTGGAGTCAGGAGTACCTGAATTCAAATCTGACCTCAAGCACTTAATAATTACTTAGCTGTGTGACCTTGGGCAAGTTACTTAATTCCATTGCCATGCAAAAAAATAAAAAGCATATAGTCTTATGGTGAAATTTCAAGTATTATATTATCATAAATTCCAAATCTCCAGATTTTATCTTACTCATCTATTACATGAGAGGTTTGGATTATAGGATTTCTAAGATTTCTTCTCACTCAAAATTCTAACAACCTCTGAATGGATCACTTCCTGTTTTTCCTCTAATTTTTCAGGACAAATTTTCAGGATCTATGTACAAGCACTTGCAGAGTCTGGAGTTCATTCCTACTTGAGGCCACCTACATGATACTATCTTGTTAAAAAGAGATTAAGAGAGAAAGGGAGTCTAAGGCAGAGACTTATGCAGCAGCAAATTTTAGGGAGTAAGAAATGGATAATGAACAAGGGAAAAAATAGAGGATTATAGAGTTTGGAACTGGATGGTATTTTAGAGAACATTTTGTCTAATCCTTTCATTTTATAAATGAGGAAACAGAGACAGAGAGATGTTAAATAGCTTGACAAAGATTACATGGGGATTAGTAACCAAACTAGTATTTGAACCAAAGTACTCTGACCAAACCCAACTTATTTTTCATTGTCCTATACACTCTCTAAATTTAGAGTCTAAAGTCTTTGAAAAACTTATAACATATTTATAATATAGAAAAATTATTATAATTTAATATAATAATTAGAAGTCATATTGCAAAAAAGAAAAAAAAACAAGATAAAAGAACAATTGAGAGGAAGAGTTTATCAGAAGTTGTAGATAGTTCAAGAAAGATGAGGATGGAGAAAAGGTTACTCAATTTAACAATGAAGAGTTAACTGCAAATTCAACAGTACCAGTTCAGTAAGGAGCCTATAAAAATCATATTTCAAAGGGTTGGGAAGTGAATGGAAGCTGAAGGAGTAGAGACAAAATATACATAACTTTTCTTGGCATATTAGCAGAGTAAAAACTCAAGAAATATGCAATGGTAACAATAGGATAACATGATCATTGAAGATTTATCTATTATTTTAAGCATGGGAAGATTCTTTAAGGTGGAATAGGGTTAGAAGGAAACCAGCAGATAACAGGATTGGATTTTAAATTGAAGATGAGGAGGAAAGGATATAATTGACACATGTTCCTTTTTTATAATCTTTTTCTTTTAAAATCGTTATTGTTATGCCTTGAATTTTATACTTTAAATAGTTATAAATTACCCACAATCCATAAGAGATTTCTAGCAACAAAATAGGATAATGAAGTAAATTAAATAAAGCTGGTGATTGGCTTCATCAGAAAATGTATGTAATATTCTTCACCTATAGCAACTAGCACCTCTATATTTTTATTTTTATTATTTTTATATTTTTTAGGGTTTTTTGCAAGGCAAATGGGATTAAGTGGCTTGCCCAAGGCCACATTAGTTAGGTAATTATTAAGTGTCTGAGGCCAGATTTGAACTCAGGGACTCCTAACTCCAGGGTCGATGCTCTATCCACTGCGCCACCTAGCCACCCCAACCACTCTATTTTTAAATTTTGTTTTAAGAGGAAGCTATGGTTCTTCTGGGAATGGAACCATGATGGTAGAGAAAGCACTCAGCAGGGTTCTCCCAACATTTGCCTCCTAATAACTTTAAAAATAATATTTCAGATCAAATTCTCAAATGGTCCAACCAATAAAAGGTCAGAGTGCAACATTCATCTAGCTCAAGACACCATAAGAGTTCAGAAAAAGAATCTATGACACGAGGGGAGGAAGGTTGGTCTGGAGATCATGTGAATGAAATGCCAATGGTAGGACTCAGTGGCTGTTACAGACCAACAGAAGCTTTGAAAGTTCTCAAGTCAGAGACTGTAAGAACTGGTGACTGGTCAGAAAGAATACAGTATTCACCTGTGCTAGCACTGGATGAGATATCACTCGCTATTTGATAACTCCATTACCTATTCTTACTTCTGACCTATAATTAGAGTAAAGAAACAGTGGTCAAGTCCCTCAGCAAGAGGAAATGGTAATTCTGAGGGACAGATCCTTTCCAGTCCTAAGGGGCAAAAACCAAACTAATTACAAGTATCATATGGTTATAAAATTATTTGCTTGCATAATTTAATTAGATTGGTTCAGCAATCTTGTGTTGGAATTGCCATTATTATTCCTATTTTATACAGATGAGGAAACTGAAGGACTGAAAAGTTAAGTGATATGTCCAGAAGCACACAGAATATAAATGTACAAGGCATGCCTTAGAAATGAAAGGTAAGTCCAATATTCATTAATGAAATTGGACTCAAATTTTCTTTTGCTGTTTTTATTATTCCTGGTTTAAGTATCAGTATTATACTTTCATAAAAAGAATTTGCTAGGATCTCTTTTTTGCCTTCTTTGCAGTTTCATGTGCTATCACTTTTTATAGCAATGTGTTTTAGAAATGCTTGTTTTTAATCTCATAAATTAAAAATTAAAAAGGGGGAAAAGATAAATTCCATCTTGGATATGCTAAGTTAGGGTATCTGTGAGATATTCCATAGGAGAGCAGCAATGATACATTTCATTTACTATGCCTATCTGAAGGAAAGGTTGATTAAGGCAGTGAAAGGAGAGCTAAAGTTTTCTTGCTTTGGTTGTCACTAATCAGCCAGTTTCTTACTCTACTCCTTAATTTTTCATAGGTAAAATGAAGCAATTGGATTAGATCATCCCTAAAGTTCCTTCAAATGCCTATATTTAATGGCTATGTCTATTTCTTTTATATTTGCTTTAACTCTAAGCATTCAAATGTTTTATAGATTAAATCAAAGTAAAAATTAGGGTGAAACAAAAAAAAGGAATTGTAGCTAATCTTCATTTAAACAGAAAATTAGTGTCCTGAGGAAATCTTCTTCAAGCATTTCAGTTTTCCTACTGTGATCCCTAAGGAATATTTGGATTAAAAGAAGGGGTGCAACAGAAAGAGATTTGGTGGGCTCATAATCATAGCTCTTTTTTTTTCTTACAGATTTGTGATTTCAAAAGTCTGGAGCTTTCCTAGTATGGAAATTCCCTTTATGGATGCCTATCTCCTCTGTAATTAGAAAGTTTCCTGGGAATACAGAAAGGTTAGGTGATTTGCCCATAGATTAAGTATTAAAACCAGACTTGAACAAAATTCTCCTGACTCCAAAATTGGTCCCCATCCACCAAACCATGCTGCTTCTGATCTCATTTTTATGTTGTGAAAAAGTATTTTCTCCCTATAGCTTTTAAGATAGATACTTCAATGTTTAGAGGTAGAAGGCAATTTTTATTTCACCCTAAAGAAAAGGCAGAAAATCTAAAGGGCTTAAAGGAGTCCCAAAACAAATATACAACCACAAATAGGGCACAAAGTTATTTCAGAAAGCCAAAAATAGATCCTAAATATATAAAAACAAAACAATATAATGTCTTGATAAGGCAACCATGTGTAAGCAACCTCTTTTCCATTAAAGCATCTGTCCGAATAGCTCACCTTAATAATGTGAGTGTTACAAGTGTCAAATCTCTTGCTTCCTGATATTATGAGTTTCATTCAAATATTCTTGAAGCCCACAGCCCTCTTAGTCCATCCTCTTGTTTTTCTAAATAGACCAGCAATTCACAAAATTTCCATCTCTGGATATAGGATAATTTCTTCAATATACTTTGTTTCTTTTGTAAGAATGCATATTTTACTTTGTGGTTTTAAAATTTTTTTTTTCTGAAAAAGAGTCATAGATTTCAAAAGGGTCTGTGACAGGAAAAATATTAAGAAGCTTTGTTCACCTATGTAGAAACTATGATTTTCTAAACATTTGTTCTTGGGGACTTTTAAATCTATGAAGAAAACCCCAAGACTGGTGTTTTCCCATGGAATTTTGCTACTCAGGAATTTTCATATCCGATTTCTATGAAGGATGTTGGATCTCAGGCAATTTGTCTACAAATTACCATCTCAGCCATATAAATAAGCACATCTTCCATGTGCTTCTACAGGAATTCTGTCCATAATAAGCTATGGATATCACATTCATGCTACTTGAGAAAACTCATATACTTCTTTCCAAAACAAAACAAATAAACAAAAAAACCAGGGTCCTTTTGAGGAAACTGTTTCCTGTACATGTTTGAAATCTTTCCAGATCAGGTGTTTGTCTTGTATAAGATGACTCTCTCCCAAACAACTCTCAAATCAGCTCCATCTCTTTTGAAAACTTGAAGTTTCATCTCTATTTTTGTTCCACCAATAAGAAGTCATGTCTTCTTTCATATGAAGCACCCTGCATATGACTGCCCTTTTCTATAAGTTTCAGCTGAAATTGTTATGAAGACATGTTAAAGTTTTGATCATATACAATAGTCCTCATTCCAATTATGTTGTCAAATTTACATGACACATCCTTTTTATTACCGAAACTGTTAAAGTGGAAAAGTCATGTACTTTTAATTGCCATCCAATGTATGTAGAGTTTTGCTTAACTTTTGAAGCATTAAGTTTTTAGGGTGATTTGAGGGAGGGCTTGGTACTTCAGTATAGATGATATTAGATCATTGTGGAATTTATTAATGAATTTAAATTGTTATAAATTTGAGATTATTAAAATATTAATCAAAACTCTTTAAACAATTAAAAATGAGACCTAGGTACTCTACAGCCTCTAATCTACAGCTTTATCCTGTCATATAAAATGAAATGAGGTGATTTTTTTTGTGACCTGTTCTTGATGAAGCCATGGTTACTGATTCCTCATTAACCATGCCATTAGTAATATATTAATATAAATTTCCAGACATTGAACTCAAGCTCTGTTATGTTTAGTTTATAGATTGCATTATCCCCCCCCCCTTTTGAAATTTGTAACTTTCACCCTTTTCCACTTCTTTGGCAATTCTCTATTTCTCTAAAACATTTTAAAGACTTTGGGCAGTAGATCTTACTTTATTTCTGTCCCCTGAGAAATATTAATCTGGACTTTGTGTCTTGAATTAAACAATTGAAGATATGTGTTCTATCAGATCCTTAGTTATTTCAGGTTGCAATCACTGCCTAATTAAAGAAATTAGAAGAAAAATTAGAATATTCTTTTAATTGAAATAGGGTTAATTGGAGTGCAGATTCTTTCTCCCTCACTAATTTTTCTGATTTGGAGTCAGTTCCCATTCCCACAAAAAACAGAACATATGATCAACTACATGGGAACAGAAAAACTCTTTTATAATTCATCAGAGGAGTTTTCTTGATTAAACTTATAATGTTATTATTGAGAAAACCCATGTACTTATTTTCCATGTACTTCCATTCCTGGAAGGTAGAAAGTGTGAATGTAAATTTCTTTCTCCCCATCCACCATCTCAAAACATAAGTATGTTCTAATGCATTATATGGCATGTCCTTTAAATAGAGAAATGTAAATAAATGGCTCCCCAAAAGACAATTTATACCCATTTTGCAGATGAGTAAACTGATTTATCCAAGTCACACCTCGACTAAGTCTTGGAGACAGGACTTTAGGACTCTGGAATTTACATGCAGTGTTTTTGCCACAACTCTCTTCTGATATCAACAAACATCTGAGGAGCCTAAAAGGAGTACATCAGTGAATAAATAACTCTGCTAATTATTTTAGTGCTTGAAATAAGAAGCCGATTTTTTTAGTCTTTCAATTTACTTTGTTTTCTGAAAGTCATTGATGCCCAGTTGGCCTCAAGCCCTTGATCCCAGATTGTCTCCATTGCCTGTCCTAAAGAGGCTGAATGCATAAACATTCAGGCTCATTCTGCCACCCTCTCTCCATTATAACAAGTTTATAAATAATTAGTCTTATTTTTCTCTTAGTTCTTAATTCCTTTTGAGAACTTTCTTCACTGTTTGGAGGTGTCACTGCACATATTCACAGAATTGTCTCTGGACCTAAATTACATTAGTTATGTGGAGAAAATAAATGCCATATGAAACCCTTGATTTTTCATTTTTATAGTTTTCATTTTCAAAAGAATATGGACATCAGCTGAGGGATCCTATGATATACTCTATCAAATCACAGAATGTTAGAGCTGTAAATAACCCTAAAGATTATCTTATTCAAATTTATTAAATTGCCACTGAGGAATAGGAGACAGAGAGGTAATATGACTTGTTCAAAACCACAGATAATTAAGATAATTATGGAAAATATAATGAGAACTCAGGATATTTGACTTTATAATCACTTAATTTGCAATGACTTTCTAAAAGTTGAGCAATTGAAAATGAGTTGACTCTCACCGTAGATTTTATATTTATATATTCATATATTTACACATATGTGTGTGTACAAACATTTACATGTATCTGTATACATATAGCCAATTTAATAAAATAATTTTATTAAAATTTTTAAGAAAATAAATTTATTAAACATCTACCAATGAAGCAGACATTGTTCTAAGCACTGAAGGTAACAGTAAATTAAAGAAATGTAACCTCTGCCCTCAAGGAGATTATAATATTTTGGGGGAGCACAGAACATAAACTCAGGTGGCTAAGTGGTGCAGTAGATAGAGTATTGAACCTGGGATCAGGAAGGTCTGAACTGAAATCCAGCCTCATACACATACGAACTGTGTGATTCTGGGCAAATCATTTAACCCTGCTTGCTTCAGTTTCCTCACTGTAAAATGAGCTGGAGAAGTAAATGGTAAACCACTTCAGTAATCTCTACCAAGAAAAACCCAAATCAGGTCATGAAGAATGGGACAAAAGTGAACAACAATAACATGCAAAAGGAAGGGTAGGTACTAAAGGTCATCTTATTCCATGTAAAGCAGGGTGATCAAACAGTCTAGTTTCTGTCCTTTATAAAGGAAAGCAACCCTCCAATCAGAAATGAGAAGAGGCTTTGTCAATCAAGACTTGCGTTATCAGCATGTTAATAGGACTGGGAATGATGAATTTATTGTGCTAGGGGTATCTTGTTTTGTGGAGTTGAAAACAGGCAGGGCATATCATGTATATTTAAAATAATACTACAAAAGAAGTGAGCCTTACATTCTTCGACCTTTTTAATCTGGGGAACATTTCAGTCAAGCACAGTTGAAAATGTAAAACTTGGGCCAAGACAGTAATTAGAGTTTTAAAATGCTGAAAGAGAGAATACCAAAGAAGTAGAAGATAAACATTTAACCTTTCAGAGGGAAAAAAAAAGTTTTGCATTCTCTTTTATAGCCAACCATAACTTTCATGAAATGAATTATGCTTTCTGTTACTGGCATGTTGTTCAAGTTAAATAAAAACTCTGTTTTGCATGAAAGACACTGGTGAAACGTATTCTGAACCACCCTATGCCTGATCCTTTAGGCACATTGCACACTCTTAGGTCATACCAATTTCTTTCTTTAGTATTTTGCCAGGCTTAGAGATCAATTTAGACATTAACACTGCTTGCCAGCATCTGGGTTGTCACACATAACCAACTTCCATTAGATTAAAAGGAGTTTAAAATATATTAAGGACACTCAAGCTATGTATGTTCATTTCGACACGATAGTCCCTTTCCTCCATAACATTGAACTTTTGAACTTACAAAAAGTAAAGATTGTGTCATACAGTGATAGAAATGAAAGTTAATAGGAATAAATGAAATATAAAAAATGTAATTTTAAATTTTCTAAGTTCCTACAAAAGAGATAATCATCTTGTGAGAAAGCAGATAAATATTTCATTTTCAGTTTTCTGGAACTGTGATAGGTCATTATATGAATCAGAGTTCTTAAGTTTTTCAAAGTTATCAGTCTTTTGTTATATTTATGTTATTATTGTAGAAATTGTTCTCCTGGTTCTGCCAACTTTACTCTGCATTAGTTCTTAATGCCTTCCCAGGTTTCTCTGAAGTCATATCCATCATTTCTTACAAGACAGTAGTATCCCATCACATTCATATATTATAACTTATTCTACCATTCACCATCTAATGAGCAATTCTAGTTACAATTTTAATACCTTAAAAAGAGGTACTCTTGATAATTATTGTACATTTTAGGTCCTTTCCCTCTTTCTTTGATCTGGTATATTTAGCAGTGGTATTAATGTGTCACAGGTCATACAAATGGATTTCCAGAATGATTGAAATTATTCATAGCTTCACTAACAATGTATTAATGATCCAATTTTCTCATTTCTTCAGTTTTTTAAAATTCCCTTTCTATTAACTTTACTAATTTGATGAATATGAAATTTAACCTAAGAATTGTTTGCATTTCTACTTGGCATTTTTCATATGGCTATTGATTGAGTGATTAGATTTCTTCCTCAGAAAACTCTTCTCATATCTTTTAATCATTTTTCTATTGGGGAATGGCTCTTTTTCTTATAAATTTGAATCAATTGCCTTTATATATTAGAAACAGAATACCATCTCCCCATATTAAAATGTAAATAGCTTATTATTTTAGTCTCTTATGATTGATTATTCATGTTTACCTTTTTTGTGGTTCCCTTGACTCCTATTTAGTACTTCATATTTGCTATTCAGCTCTATTATTTTTAGCAAGAATGTTCAAAGTTCTCTATGGTCAGTTTCTCCCAGCCAGTTTCTCAGATCACCTCAGACTGCTTTGGTAAGCTATTTTTATTGCAAGTCTCTATCTTATCCCTCATGGAAGATCATATTTCTAGACTTCTCCTCTTTATAGTGATTGTTACAAAATCATGGAAGATGCTAATTTTGGTTCCTCACTATTTGAATTCCTTCTGACTACTTTCTTGACAAGGAAGCTCTGTGTTTTGACTAAAATTTTCCCGAGAGTCTTAATTTTAGGGTTTGTTTTAGGTGATAACTTTTGGGTCCTTTCTATTTCTGCACTTTCCTTTGATTCTAAAAAAATGTGAAATTTTTCTTTTGTGATTTCTTGAAATACACTTGTGTAGATTTTTTTTGGTCATGGATTTCAGTAATCCAGTGATTTTAAATTTTTTTTCTATGTTAAAATTGGTATATAAGTACTTCTGGGGGAAATTCTCGACTGAGATTTTGTGCTGTTGGATCCTTATTCAGCTCTCTTGGGAGCTAGTGAGTCTATGTTATTCCAGGACGTCAAGGACAACTCAGATTGAGGACTTGTAAACTTTCAGTCGTCCTAGATGACATGATCTTAGGAAAAATATGATTAAAGTCTCTGTTATGAACTCAATGAAATCCTGACCAAGGTTTACATCTGATCTGTGGATGTGTCTCTGGTTAGAAATTCCACAAGACTGCTGATGTATTTGATCAGTATCAATGAAATCAGAAACTTCTGAAGTTTTAGAGCCATAGAACTACAGGCTCCTTCTTAGACTGTGATTAATGCTGTGGCAATTCTACTGCAGGCTTCCACCT
The DNA here is from genome assembly GCF_037893015.1 of Macrotis lagotis. Lineage (NCBI taxonomy): Eukaryota > Metazoa > Chordata > Mammalia > Peramelemorphia > Peramelidae > Macrotis > Macrotis lagotis. The sequence goes on along the minus strand of NC_133658.1, from coordinate 165,856,200 downwards.
AGGCTATAAGCCAAAGCTGAGAACTTTATTCTTTTCTTGAGGTCAGAGCCACAAAACTACTGTTTGTTTCTAATTTACTTTGAGTTCAGTAGATTGCCTAGGACTCTACCTTCCTTCATAGTAACACTTTTAGGAATGACCCTCTCCTCCTTTTTCCTTGGATCTCTAATGTGGCAGTAACTAGAGAGTTGTTACTAGTGAGGTATTTATTCTCTTATCCTGTGGTTAGTCTTCAGTATGAGTCTGGTACCTCTTTTTGCTCTCAGACACAGATAAGTTAGTCTTTCAGTGCTGAATTCATGTGTTGTGTTCCTGCTCAGACTTCTGTCTTCAAAGTCCACAGACCTTTTTGTCTCTCAACTTTGACTTTTGTCTCTCAACTTTGACCAGAAAAAATAATTCTCTGTGGTTTACTTCCTTTGTTTTCCTGATCAGGTTTTTATTTCTTCCATTTTCTAGATCTTTGTGGAAGGATTATGCTGGAGAAGTTGAACTTCACTTATTCCTTATACTCTATCTTAATTCCACCTTCAAGAAGAGGTAATTTAAGAAACATTGGCCTAAAAAAATAACTGCCATTGAAAGTCAGAAGTGAAAATATCTTGTAAAACTCAGCAAAATGAGTGTAGGTAGGTCTGTATTTATGTATATAGATATATAGTTATAGATTTCAAATGCATAATAAAGTAATTTCTCAAATGATAAATGGTCAAAGAATATGATTAAGCAATTTTAAAAAGACAATAAATGACTCACTTGTTTATACTTGGAACTCATATGATTACATCAGTGGAGATATTCTATCACCATTTCCTATTGTCTTTCCCTCTCAAACCACAGCAAGGATGAGATGCTCACTTTGTCTGGTTACATAAAGAATAAAATACTCTCTAACCTTATGGTTGAAGGATGTTCAAGGCTTCAGAGAATTTTCCTGAAAGGACAATCCCCACCTTCCCTCTCCTCCACAAAAAAGTAATATTCAATGAAAGCAGTATTGGAACAGTGGACTATGCTGTACTGGACCTGAAAATGAGGAAATTGTAATCAAGCAGGTGTCTGTCCTATTTCCTGTGCCCAGAAAGTATACTATAGGGACTAAGGCCAGTTAACCTACATCATTTAAATTAATTAATTAATTGATTGATTAATTAATTGCTTATGGTTAAAGTTCACAATTTGAATGATAAAAAACAAAATAAATTCCAAAAACTAGTAGAAAGATGCTCAGATGTTCAAATATATAAAAATAAAATATATAAAATTTCACAGTGATAATAAATTTCAAGAATGAAAGAAATGTTTTGCTTTGAAAAGCAAAGGAACTAAAGCAATGCCATATCATTATATATCCTTGAAAATGTGAACCTAATCATCATTGAATTAAATGTGCATGTTCAATGAAAGAGAGGTTTTTGAAATATTATTTTAAAAAAAGCACTAAACAATAGAAAAATTGAGGTTCTATATTCTGTCCAAGTCTCTCATCTGTATTGACGTGAAAAAGTAATCTATTAAAGAAAATCATTTTCAAAAGTCTATTTTTTGTTTTCATCAAGAATATACTAAATACATGTTTCTTCATTCGTATGAAGATTTAATTATCATCCATTCTCTGATATCTTCTATTTCTTTGAAATATTTTGAATGTTAATTACTGTATGACTTTAAAATTATATTGTGTCAATGATGAACTCCTCATGTATAGAATTGTTTATATCTGTTACTCTTCTGGGATTAAATAGCATTGCACTTTTTCTTATAAAACTTTGGATAGTGTGGTGATAGTGAGATGACACAGTACTGATTCAGTGCTTCCATAATTAGCTATACCCATATTCATATACATACATGCATCAATACATACACATGCACATACACACATCAAATAGTATGAGTATAATATACAAAGAAACCTTGTGAGTTTAATACAAAGAAGGGTGAAACAGCATCTTCTACTTTAAGAAGCTGATAAGCTAATTAATATTGGAAAACCAATATATATGACAAATAAAATGATGATTTGGAAGATATCATTCACTATGATTAAATGACAAAATAAACACTAAAGACAATGAGTAGCACTCTTTCAGAGGAGTTAAAGTTCCCTTGGAACTCAAGAGAACAGAAAGAATTTTTGGAGAAGAAAGATGTAACCTGGGCATCAGGCAGTAGTATTTCAATATATAGAGAATTTGGGTCAGGGTTGGGGGGTGGAAAGTATTCAAGACAAGGCAAGAACAAAGCCATATGAAATCATAAAAGACAAACTAATAATAAAGGATGCAAAAAATAAAGGTTGTAAGATGTAGTAAAAAGTACACTAAATGGGAAGTCAGGAATCCTAGACATTAATATCATTTCTTCCACTAAATTACTGTATGACCTTAGAAAATCCACTTCTTCTCTTTGCTTTTCAGTATTCTCTTCTGTCAGTGGAAGAATTTAGACTACAAGCTATTTTAAAAGCTCTAAAGTTCTGTTATCATCAGTCTTGCTCATACCGTTCAATAATATACTCTTCTGAGAAACCTAATGTAGAATGGCTACTAATGGTTTTTATCATCTGTAGTCTGATATAAATTCCAAAATATTTCTCTTTAAAGCAAATCTCCCCAAAACAAATGTGTAGAAATAATTATTAAGTATCATTTCTTAAATCTAATATCTACATGAAAAAGTACATGTTATAATAAACTAGATTATCCAAACTAAAATATATTGACTTTTGAGAATGTTTACACAGAATCTAGGACATAGATTATCTACTCAAGTATTCCTACTTCATATTATTTCTGTGTAATTATAAAGTATTATAATATTCCCTATATTTAGTAGGAACTTTCCCATAGCCATCATTGGCATCATGAAACTACAGGTAATGCAACTCTCTTAGGAAAGAGGATACTTCTTGAAACAGCAAAAAGTTTGTAGTGAGCAACTCCACCCAAAGAGAGAAATCAGAAGACAAGGTTAGCCTATAATTGCCTTCAGTGTTGAAAGAAAAAGATCTTTCATATCCAGACTAATATTCTCACTTAACTCCATGAGTCAGTACATAAACTTTAATTCAGACATTTGTACTACTGTCAACAGCTCATATGTCATTAGCAGAAATTCTTTAAAGATACAATGCTCCAGCTGGAGTATGTATTTTTCCTACTTTCTCAGTCTCTACCTTGCCTTTCCAGGGAATCAAAGTCTCATTTTTGATGACCCTTAGATCAATGAATTATTCACAGAGATACACTAAGGATATACTACACAAGTATTTGTTAATTTAGATGTTTATCTTTAGGTGATCTAGATTTTGTTTGCTTGTGTTTGTGTGTGTGTGTGTGTGTGTGTGTGTGTGTGTGTGTGTGTATCTATGTACACAAGGGATACCTAGTAGCATAGTGAATAGAGGATTATCCTACAAATCAGGAAGACTTAGGGTCAAACCTTTACAGACAAATGTTGACTTGGTGACAATGTGCAAATCACATAAGTTATTGGTAACCTCAGGCACCATTCTTAGATTATAAATTAACAAGAGTTCCCTAAACCAAAGAAATTATACAATGGTCTAGAGACTCTCCTAAAGTAAATAAATAAAAGATAGTTATAGGTTATAGAAGTGTGATGCATCCAGTGATACAGATATTCTCAGTATACCTAATAAAGGATAGAATAATTTCCATTTAATCTCACTGGGCCAAAGTTTCAGTTGACTGACTGTAGGCTCAGCATGCTAGTTTAGGAAAAGCCACAAAGTAATAGCCTTGATCAGTGAATGCCTTTAATGAAACCAAACAAATTTATAGGTAGGAAAATTAATATTTTTTCTTTTCAATGACCTCTCCTCCTCAATAAATGGTGCTAGCCATGAAATGGCTTGACATAAAATTTATGATTGCTAGACATTTCACCTAAAAATGCCAAAACATGTTTATTCATGTGTGTGGGGTGGGAGTGGGGGTAGGTGGGAGGCTCTTGTGGATCCTGGCTTCAGGGGAAGGATTTCTTATCTCCACCCCACAGCTGACTCATTGCATTTGGCCCACACTTTAAGTGAGCTCTGATCCAAATGAAACATTCAATGTCCCTAAAATGAGCCCTAAATATATGTTCTTAAAAATAATAATTCACTTCATACAATGTGTGTTTTTTTTTGGAAAAGAAATATCAGATATTCCTTGTCTCACTGTACCATCAATCTACTACTAATCAACATTTTTTACTAAACTTCTACTATGTGCCAGTGAATTTTAAAGTGAACTTGTATTTCAAAAATGAAATATATTTTCAAACTAGCATCTCAAAGAAAGAATAGCAGAAACCTTAAATCCATGGAAGAAATCTGAAACTTGACCTGGAAAAAGAGTTAAAGATTATGGATGGGGATCATTGGCCATTTTTCCTTGAATAGCTTTACATTTCATTTTTGTTTCTTTGCTGAAATGATTATATTCCTCTGTAGATAATGAGAGCTAACTATTTGGAGGAATGAAAGAAAATTTAAAAACAACCAAAAAACCCAGGAAAATATAAGAAAAAAAAGAAAATAATGTCCAAAATACTCATCTTAAAATGTCTGAGTCTATAATTATAAGGGAATGAATCAGAAGAAATATTACAATGTAAGATTTTAAAAAACAGCTTTGTTATATATTTGAAGGTATACTCAATCTTATTAAGTAGGTAAAAAGGACTTAAAATTGATTCACAAAATGATTCACAATAGTATTCAATCAAAATTACATATCCAGATAATTTTTTAATTATAAAAATGACTATATTACATCACAGGCATATATAGTCTACTAAAAATTCTAATATCTTTCTGGTCATGATTATTCTCTTTCAAAAGAAAATTAGTGTGGCAGCTAGGTAGCACAGTAAATAGAACCCTGGCCCTGGAGTCAGGAAGACCGAAGTTCAAATTTGACCTCAAACACTTAATAATGATGTGTGACCTTGGGCAATTGACTTAACTCCATTGCCTTGCAAGAACTTAAGGGAAAAAAAAGAAAATTGGAGAGTATTTGATATGGCAAATAGGACTACCATCCCTCAAATGAAATTTACTACATATTATAACAATAAGCTACATCTTACTCATTTAAGGCATCATTTCAAGTCAGTATACAATCAGCCTTTCAGTTACCTAGAGCAAAAATCAAAATCAATATAAAATAAAATAAAGGCTAAAAATATTGTCATTTATATAGTTTTTGAGATTTATAAGTAAAGCACTTACCATTAATCATACAAGTTCTGACCAATAAGCATAGTAATATTCAAAAAATAAAGCTAGACCTTGCCCTCAAGGAACATTCCTTCTAATGGAAGAAGAATAACAAATAAAAGGCAACTGAATGGGAAAGAGGAAAGGGAAGTACTGTCAGTGGCATGTTGACAAGTTGAAAGGATGAGAAAAACAGTAGAGCAGGGAGTGAAGCAAGACTGCCTGGATCAGTTCTCACCATGATGATCAAAGAAGGAACTTACTGATGGAAGGAGGAAAAATGGTGGAGGGATATTCCAGTGTGAGAAAGTAACTAAGCTATGGTGGCAAAGTTAGGAGAGTTAGAAGAACATCTGGGATGAAAAGAAACATAGGTTTCAAATCTATCTGCCAAGTGGAGTCCTTGGAAGAAATTCACCAATGAGAGGAGGGGCTAAACATGGCAGAAAGGTGTTTCAAGGTGAGAAGGGAACAGGGAAATCCCATTTATAAGAAAATAGATAGATAGATAGATAGATAGATAGATAGATAGATAGATAGATAGATAGACATACAGATCTATAGTTACAGTGAGATATCTGTATATATATATATATATATATATATATATATATATATATAGATAGATATATATAGATATAGATATGTGAAGCCCTTTGAGATAGATGCTATTATTATCACAAGTTCACAAATGTAGAAACTGGGGTCCAAAGAGTTAAAGCAATTTGCCCAGAGTCACTAAATTAGTAAGCATTTGTGGTGGGATTCCAACCCAGTTCTTTCTAAATCTTAAGTCCACTTCTTATCTACTGTGATTCACTACTAAGATTAATGATATCTATATTAAACTGTCACTACATGTGTTTTTGTCAGTTTCCTCAGTTTTAAAATGAGAGGGTGGGAAGTTGGATTAGATGTCCTCTGGGGGCACATAATTCTATATCTGTAATCCCATGACCTTTTCAAAGACATCATTAAGGCCATCAATGGGAAACAGAAAAAAGTATAAATATCAACCTTAAGTATCATCATATCCTACAAAATTTTAATTAATTAATGTCCAATAGTTTTTGCCACATGGAAAAGACACTGGAAGTACACTGGAAAGGATAATGGACTTGAGGAGCAGCTAGGTTGTGCAGTGGATAAAGCACCAGCCCTGGAGTCAGGAGTACCTGGGTTCAAATCTGGTCTCAGACACTTAATAATTACCTAGCTGTGTGGCCTTGGGCAAGCCACTTAACCCTGTCTTACAAAAAAAACCCAAAACAATAATGGACTTGGAATCAGAGAATATGGTTTAGAATTCTACTATTCTTTCTTGAGGAGTGTCAGATCTTGGATGCCACTTACATTTAATTTACTCCACTCTAAAATGATAGTGTTAGATTCATGACCTGTAAGGTACCTTTTAACTCTGATTCCATGATTCTAGGAGACTAGAAGAGCTCAGAAGCTACTTTAATCATGAAAAATTATATTTCATCACCAAGCAAAGAGATGATTGCCAAGGACTATATCAATTTTAGAATCTAAAGAGAAAAAAACCCACAAGCTTGCTTGTCAAAAACTGCGGAGGATAATGGTGGAAAATTCTGATTAATATCATCCCATAAAGAGAAATAGTTTGGAGGTAGTGTATAAAGAGTCAGTCTCAGAGTCAGGTAAACCTGGATTCAAGTATGGTCTCTGACATATACTGATTATGGAATTCTGAGTAAATTACATGTAATAGTGACCTAGTCAACCCTCTAAGACTCTAAATCAGAGGATTATTTCTGATCTTTCACTTTAATGAATTAGCTATCTCCAATGATAACCCCTCCATACCAACAAGTATATAAAATTACTTGGAACAGATCATACATATTTATATGTATGTATGTATGCATGTATATGTGTGCCTATACATATATGCATATTTATGTGTATATATACACATACACACACAACAATTCTATTTATATATATGTAAATATATTTATATACAACATTTTTGTCTGACATCCCTATCTGTCTGACATCCATTTCCTGACATCCCTATCTTCTAGTGCCCTTCCTCATTTACATTTATATTGTTTATATTAAATATATGTTTATATGTGCATTGATGTATCTCTATCTACAGTCACTTTCTCCTAATAAAATGTAAGGTTATTAAAAGAAATGAATGCTTCTTTTTTTGATTATTTACCTTTTCCTTAAAATAGTGTCTGGTACTTGGACGTTTTTAATAAATGCTGATTGATTGATTTATTAATTGTAATTAATAAAAAAATTCTTTTCTGGGAATCTACATTAATTAAGTTATTTCTAGACCAAATATTTAAAACAAATAATTAAATCATCTCATAAAATAGCATAAAGTAGTGCAAGCACATCAAAAAAGGCTATATATATAATTCAATATGAGATTCAATGTAACATCCCATTAAGATTCCTTGGAGGTAGCTGCTTGGAAGACAGTAAAAAGTTAAAATAGAACATTCATGTCAATTTATCATAATGATTTATTTTCATCATCAATTATAATTTGTCACCATTTCAGGCCCTATGCATCCCAGTCCCTAGTTTAAGAAGAGGTAAAGGTGACACCTATAAGAAAAGTTGGGAAGAGCACCTGAATCAAAAGACAAGTGAAGAAATCTGTGCTTTAAGTGACACCAGTTTTTAGTGTTTCAAAGGATAATTTTATAAAAGATATCTTGAAATAGGATATCAAAAAAATGGAAGTGGTTGTGAATGGTATCATTACCCATAAAAAGAAATTTCTTGACTATCTGGTGTGATGTAGGTGAGAGACCAAATGAGTGAGTTAGTGAGAATTTGCTACTGGAAAAAAAAAATATATATATATCATCATCATCATCATCGTTGCCATCATCACTCACATTTATGTGGCACATTAATGTTTGTCATTATCCATATTGGATTAGTCAATCAAGAAGCATTTACTAAAAACCCATTATGTATTGTGCATTTTAATAGGCAAGGGAATTCAAACATAGAAAACAAAACCAATCTTGATTGTCAAGTAGCTTATATGTATCAGGTAGATCTATCCATCCCATGCATTGATTGGGCATATTAATTTTCATCTTGATACAGGAAGTATGGCAAAAATTAATTATATTGGGAATTGTAACTGATTAGAAGGAATGATTAATCTTCAAAGGTGAATATTTTATGCCTGCTGGCTTATGTCATTCCTTATACTTTTCACTTTTCCTCTGGAATTCCTCTTTGGAATGCAAGTAGGCCTAGTTCCAAATTATTCTCCAGAAGAATTGGATCAGTTCAGAACTCCACCAAAAAGTTTTGAGTACTGTGGACAAGTTCAATTCCCATGGTATTGTCTTTCCATGGACCTACACATTGACAATGAAGATACATATTACCAAAGTTAGCTCAGTATTTGAGAGACTCTGAAAGAGAGTGTAGGAGAGAAGTATTAGACTAATCACCAGATTGTAAGTCTACAGAGAGGGTGCCTAGGTGGTGTAGTGGATAAAACACCAGCCCTGGAGTCAGGAATACCTGGGTTCAAATCCGGTCTCAGACACTTAATAATTACCTAGCTGTGTGGCAATGGGCAAGCCACTTAACCCCATTTTCCTTACAAAAAAACCCTAAAAAAACCAAACCAAAAAAAAGTCTACAGAGCCTTTGCACTGATTTCATTGCTAAATGCCTATGAAACCTTGACAGTCTACTAGTGCCATGCTAGGAAACTGAATCGTTTCCATTTAAATGGTTTTAGGAAGATTCTGAAGATTACCTGGCAGGAAGATATTAGGAAGGTCCTTTCTAGAGCTCAACGGCCTAATATTTCAACATGACCACAAAGAGTGCAACTATGATGAGCTGGTCATGTTGGAATGCCAGAAATATGCTTACCAAAAAGACTATTCTATAGAAAACCCACACAGGGCAAGCATTCCTAAGGGGATCAGAAGAAGCATTACAAAATACCCTGAAGGTCTCTCTTAAGAACATTGTGCAGCATGGAAGACACTGGTACAGGACCCCCCCCCCCAGCATGGTATGCCCTCAACGGTGAGGGAGTTGTGCTTTAAGAGGAAGACAGAATTGAAGCATCTCAAAGGAAATTGAAATCCATAAATTTAGAGAACCTACCCCAGTTGTCCACATGAACTATTTGTGCCCAACCCGTGGTAGAGCATTCAGAGCTCCTCTTGGGCTGACTTGACAGTTGGACACACTCTAAATTTTCTCAAACATAGTGATGTCATTTTGGTCTTCTTCTATAATGAAGGACAAAAATCAGAAGCAAACTAAAAATTGTTTCCCACTTTTCTGCTTTCTTTCACATCTTGGTTGCAAAATAATTTCTTATATTTTATAATAATCATAAAACCTATTGAAAGAAACATTATTTTTTCAAATTCTTAGACTCCTAATCTATTTTTCAAAAATAGGATAGTCTTTTTGGCTTCAAAAGATTTCAGACTCTCACATGATATTATTAGTGTTGATTGGTTGAGAAAATGCAAATTGGCAAAAATTTATTCAATAATGCTTTCAAATGAATTTTTACTTTATCTAGTACAGCTATATACTCTTGAAAAAAGGGTCATACATTTGTGTGAAAAATATTCTGCATTCTACAAAAGGAATGCTTGCATGTGTAGCCTACATAAATCTTGATTTTCTTAGCTTATTTGTTTTGTGTTGTTCTCTACCAACTGCCATTCAGAAGATATATAGATAGATAGATAGATAGATAGATAGATAGATAGATAGATAGATAGATGATATATATATATATAGATAGATAGATATAGATAGATAGATATAGATATATATTTATATCCCCCAAAGGTTTCAAGGGATACCCCTGATGTGTTGGGGGTGTCTTTCTTTGCTACCAGTGAGAGTCATATTCTTGTATGAATTTCCAAATTAATCAGTCTTTCAGTGCCAGTTCATATCTATCAATGTCATTGGTATCATTGATTATCACCCTTCTGTTAATGTAACCAATTGATTTCTCCTCAGTATTGATTACATAATTAAATTCTTTTAGTTTTTACAAATAGATATTTTTAGATATAAATTTTAAATATAAAGTGTTGAAAAGACTCAACAAAAGCAAAAATATAAGCATTCCCTAAATTAAGGGTAACACTCCCCCTCTACTAAGTTTATGCCTGAGGTGAGAGGGATAAAGCTTAAAGTGATTGCTATTAAACATTCTAATTCCATTTCTGAATGTGTACTGCTGATGGAAAGTGTAAATTTCCTGCTAGCAGGATATGAAACCTTGGCTGTCAAATCAATCTCTTCCTTTACTGGACACTTTTTTTGTGTCATTCAGAATACTTCTTAGGGTCATATGCTTCATCAAGCTCAGCATTCAACAAATTCATAGCCATTTCTTGCTTTCAATACCTTCTGAAACCCTGTACCTACAGAAAGAAGAAACAAATTGGAAATGGTACCATCAGAGACAAAAGATTGTCTAAGTGGCTATACACTGACCAGGAGGACTCCTAGAGGATCAATCAACTTTATAACCTATAGTCAGTCAGAAAGAAAGAGATGAAGTTTCTTCACAGTAGGAAGACTTCTGAACTTATTCTAAGTTCTGACTCAAGTCAACTAATAGTCAATGAATAAATAGATAAGAAACATATAGAATACTTTTTTATCCTCTAAGATAGAGAAGTTGGCCTCTCTATCCCTGTTTCTATAAATAAATTGACCAAATTCCTACATTTTCACATACTCTCAGTTTTGAGCTCAATTAAACAATTACTGGAATGTGCCATGGTTAATGAATAGAATGACCTCCCCAGTTACATAAGCAACATAGTAAGGAACTTTGGGTGTACATAGACAAAAACTGAACAGAATGATCAAGTATGTTTGGACTGCAAGTCAATCTTGGATATTGGTATTTGAGTAGACCACTAGTATACTTCCAAGCATTTCAAGGCTGACTTTCCTAATGATGTGTTATGCTCCTTTCCTTCTCTATAACTTTGTTTGCCTTCTATTTATCATATCCCCAAACTTCCCACTTTTGAATGCCTACTATGTTTTAGTGTGTATAAATAAATCCTTGCCATTCTTTAAGGCTCAACCTAAGTCCCATCATCCCTGTGAAACCATCCCCACTCTAAACCTTCATTAATCTCCTTTGCCTCTTAAATTCTTATTGTAATAATTATCTGTTCTGAAAAATTTAGTACTTAATTTCATATTGCTTTATGTCAATTACTATTACTCCATCTGAACAAAACTCTTATTTCTTAAACTAGATTGTTAGCTCCTTAAAGATAAAAAGCTTGTTTTATTTCTTCTTCATCCTCATAATAGCTGTTGTAGAACTGAGAACATTAGTAAGTAAAACTTTTATTATTTTTAGTCATCCAGGTATCTGTAAAAATATTTAGAGAAACTTTACATTGGTATGAAAGGCAATATGTTATAATAGATAGTACTGGGTATGAAGCAAGGAAGAGCTAAATTCTAATCCAACCTCTGATGCTTAGCTGTTCTGTGACATTGGAACAAATGATTGAACATATTCATGCCCTGGGCAACTCTCTAGGATTTAGCTCAGGGTTGAGTAATATTTTATTCTGCCAAAGGTTCAAACTTAAAAATGAGCCTGCTATATTCGTTAAAACATTTAATTAATTGATCCCTAAAAAGCTCCTAGATTTATTGAATTTCAAGCCCCACCTGTGGTTGACTTGGCAGCACCAGATCAGAACTTCCCCACACCTGAGTTAGTTACTAGGTATTGAATTGAAATTTGTGTTCATAGAATGTTCACAAAAGACTGTGTTCACACACATATTTACATATATAGTAAAATATTTCTTTAGTTTAATAAAACCAAAGTTATATAATTTTACCTGCATTAATAAAGCAAGTCAATGATATTTGATTTTTGGCATCCTGATGGAGATTATAATCAATAGTTCTCCATTCTTTCTCATTTGATTTCATTGTTCTCCATAATGGGTCCTATTAGTAAGAAATTTTCAAGTTCCATAAACATGAGATGATCTTTTTCATATCATTATTTTTTTTTCCTTTTTGCAGTTTGCCAAGATGATTTCAGCTTCTTTGAGGTTCTGAAGATAGCTTCTTCTTTTCAGGTCTATATACTGTAAATAGTATATCTTATAAAGGTCCTTTTGTGCTATTGGTAACATACTTAGTTTTCACCTAGATGGAGGAGAGGGACAATGAGTAAGTTGTACAATCAATCAAATCTGTCTAAGGTGGTTGGAAGAGAAACAACTGTAACAAATAAAATGGTGGGAAATTTGAGCAGAAATTTTTGAAATGAAGGGAATAGAGCAATCTGATAATAATTGCCTTCCACTACCTTCCCAGTTTTATTTTATTCCAAGAGAATTACAGAATTTCCATCGATGGAAGTTGGAAGTAGCCAAAGTGGTCTTCACTCCACTCAAAAAAGTGGTCATCCTGTCTATTTGAAGATTTCATATAAGGGATATATCAATTTCAGAGGCAATCTTTTCTGCCTTTAGATAGTTCTACTACCTAAGAAGCTATTACTTGCATTAGGACTAAATTTGCCTCCTTGAAATTTCTGTCCAAAATCCCGATATTTTCCCTTTGGAACCAAGAAAAGTTTAATTTGTTCTCTATGGAATAGAACATTAATCAAATATTTGAGGCCCTTCTTCAACTAAAACAACTATTCAAAAGTCCCAACAAAATCTCGTTTTAGCATTTAAGTATCAATCTTTCAAGAGGGAATAATATAAGTGATTGTCACTGTGTCATATTAAAAATCCTTATCATTGAACCTTTTTGAGCCATTGATATTTGACATTAGTCTTGAATGCAGAAAATAAACAGCTCTCATATATCTCATAAACCTTGTACATAGTGACTTTCTGATTCATTTTGGGCAAATCTCAAATATAAGCCAAAACTAAATTCCAAGGGATTCCTACCTTGTCTGCAGCATAGTTTCACAAATAGCCAAAAAGTATGAGAAAACACTTGCTCTTTAGAGGTCAAGATCCTTGGGATTGAATTGATCTGTGTGAGAACTCGAGTTGAGGCCTCATAGAAGAAAAGGGTATACCTAGCAAATCTATGCTTCAGTCTTGGTTTGTCATTGCCTTAAATTCAGCCAAATGAATCCCTCTTGAAATTAATTTTTCATAAATTTTATATGCTTTGAATATACCTGTCTATACCTGTATTATTGTGTCCACCCCCTTCTGCCTCCCAAAACATGATTCTAAGTTCTTTGAAGGAAACAAGTATGAAGAAGAAAATTGTTTCTACATACCTCCCAAACTGGATATCATAAAGAGGAGATGCAATTTTGAAAGATTAGCTTTTGAGATACCTAGAAACCCAATGAAGATAAAATCCAAGAAAGAAGTTGATATTAAAATCCATAGCCTTAGTTGTCTAAATACAATGTCCTAAGTATTACAATAAATCCAAAAAACAAAAAAACTTTTACACAAGGAGACAAATTTGACCTCACAAGTATCACTATGACTTGGTGGTATTAAATTTATAGCTATGCATTTCAATAGAATAGGTAAAAAGAAATAGATAAATATGGGGTATAATATAAAATATAATTTAGCAGCTAAAAGGTCTTTTACATAGAGCAGCACCAGGCCTAGGGTCAAGAAGATCTGAGTTCAAATTCAGTCTCAGATTTTTACTACCTATGTGATCCTGGGCAAGTCACTTAATCCTGTTTGCCTTAGTTTAATCAACCATAATATGAGCTAAAGGAAATAACAAGCTACTCAGATAACGACTGAACAAGGGAAGAACAAAAATAATGTCATGAACTTTAGAAGGTATGTTAATATGAAAGAATTTAGGAGTCACCATGGGAAGGAAGACTTAGAGACTGATTGAGTTTAAGATTAATGTAGGGAAATACAAAAACTATTTTTGTCACTCATGAATATTACAGAATACTAGGACAAAAATAGGAAATAGGTGAAAAACTTGGGAAACAACATGAGCCTTAGTACAGAGGCATGATAAAGAAGTGATGAGAGGTTTCAATTTTCCATACATCAGCTAGGACTGTCTTCCAAAATCAGAGAAACTAATAATTTCCTGTCTTGTCTCAGTGATTATTTCATCCTTCAAAAGACAGAGGAACAAAGAAAGAGAAATTGTATTATGGATCTGATCTTTATACCATGGTTGTTAGGTGGGAATAAAGGGAACTTTGGGAAGGAAGTGACCATTCCTGTCTAAATTTTGTGATAGAAAAAAGAGAGGAGATCTGGGCACAGTCTTATATAAACCCCTGATTTTAAGAAAATTGATTTCAAAATTGTCAGAGGAAGGATAGGTAAGATTTTAGCACAATGTCTGACATATATTAGGTGTTTAACAAAGTTTCAGTGAATTAAATTAAATATGGATTAACTTGCCAAAGAGAAAGCAAAGAAAATGGGAAATCTTGAGGGTACAAAAGGAAACATTTCCAATGAGGAGAAAAATTGGGAGATATATGAAGAATTAAATATGAGCACATAGGAAACTTACTAATCAAGCTGGATTTAAATGAAGCAATGTTTGGAAGAAGGAAGCAATACCAGGCAGCAAAAATATTAGAATTCAGTAACAAAAAAACATCATTGATGCTAACTTTCAAATTAAATTGAGACAGATGGGTCATAAAAAGATTGTAAGTAGAATAATCTTCAGAGGTAGGAATTTCAGGCAGATTTTCTGATTACAGAAGGTTGGCTTTACTGCTGTATCACATTGACCTATGATTATGTGAATTTTCAGGAACTTATCTTTATGTCTAAAAGCTGAAAAGTGGCATATATTTAAGGTTCCCAGCATACGTGTATTATCTTCTGTCGTCAGATATCCAAATTTTCAATAGAAAATAACATTATTTGTAATTGGTATGAGGCAACAATGGTATAGTGGAAACAAACCCAAGACTCATTGTCAAGAAGCCTTGGATTGAAATCTAAAGTTTAGTAACTTTGGGCAAGTCTTTTGAACTCTCTAAGAGTTTGTTTTCTCATTTTTTAAATTATCCAGAAAACATTTATTATGTATAAGTAACTGCTATGTATCAAACGTCTACAATAAGCATCAGGATACAGAAGAAGGCAAAGGATATTCTTCCCTCAAAGATTTCACAAACTGATGAGGCTGACAACATGCAAACAACTCTGTACAAACTGAACATACCTAGAATAAATGGAATATAATCAGAAAGGACAAGAATTAAGGACCATCAAGAAAGGTTTTTATTTAAGGTAGAATTTTAGCTGATACTTGAAGACAACCAGAGAAGCCAGGAAGCAAAAATGAAGTATGTGTGTATGTATGTGTGTATATATATGTATGTATGTATGTGTGTGTTTGTGAATGGTTGCATTTATATACCTCAGTAGAACTGTTTGGACTTTTAAGAGATCCTCTAATTTAATCCCTCCCACAGGATAGTACCTGGCATGTATGTGTTTAAGCTGTGATTTAGGAAGGGTATTCTGAAAAGGGTTTTTAATTCCAGAGAATTTGATACTGGAGGTGATAGGGAGTCTTTGGAATTTATTGAGTAGTGTGTGTATATATGACATAATCATATTTAAACATTAGAAAAATCCCTTTGATGACTTAGTGGCAGAAAGATTAAAGTGTGGAGAGACTTGTGCAAGCAGACCCACAAGCTAACTATTAGTAGTCCCGGCATGAGGAGAAAAAGGTCTGACAAAGATGGTAGCAATGTCAGAAGAGAACAAAAAGGCATATGCAAAAGATTTTACAAATATAAAACCAATAGGCCTTGGGAATAGATTGGATAAGTGGAGTGAGAGAGAGAAAGTCATGAATGACACCTGGTTGTGTGTCTGGGGGTCTGCAAGGATCATGGTAACTTCCACAGTATTAAGGACGTTTCAACTGAGAGATCTTATAGGATCTCAGAATTGCAAAGTTCATGAGAGATTGTTGAATCTTACCTGTAACTGAAGACATTTCCTTCACATTTGCCTTGAAAAGTGACCATCCAAGTCACACTTATATTCCCACTGATTTGTTGGTAGTACAACTTTTAAGGACTGGTCAGGATTCCCTTGGGTTTTACCCCAGTTCCCAAACTCCTAAGTATCCCTCTTGGAGACCACTATTATATAGAACTACACATTACCTTGAATGTTTCATCAGTAACAATGTACTAAGTTCATATTATCACAAAAGACTGATATCAGATCCTTTTCTGAAGGCAGTGGTTTATAGGGATAGAAAACTGAATGCCTGAGAAGAAAGTGGAGTCCATTGGGAGTGCACTGAGAGAAGAGCATAGAAGGGGAATGAACTTAAGTCACTATACAGGATCACCTTTGTTGTTATAAAGTTTAGCATAATGGATTTATATCCCATCTCTAATATTTACTAATTCTGTGACCAAAAGAATATCAAAGAATATAACCAGCTCTCTGTTTTCTTACCTGTTAAATAGTACCAATAAAATCTGAGTTGTTTACCCTACAAATTTATGTACTATGTCTCAAATTAAATTATGTGTTTAAAGTGCTCTGCATATTTAAGTTCTCTCTAAATAGAAAATCTTTTTACTTTTACTCTGTGACCAATCATATGCAAAGTATGGGTAAGATCAATATTTCTTGGTAACCTTTCAGACAGAAAAATGACATGATGTTTAATTCATACTAGGATAGTAGTGATTTAATATTTTTTCCTCCTAGAGCACCATATTTTGAAAAAGAACACCTGAAAAAGAAAATGAATAATCCACTAATAGCAGAATAATAACTGCCTATGAGGTGATGAGAAAAATCCTTTCCAAATGTTAAATCATTAAAGGAAGGTTAAATTAGTGGTGATGGTGTAAAGTACTTAGCCCCTAGAATCCCCTCTAGAGCTATGATCTGTATGATCTATAATGCCATTTACCTCAAGTATTCCATGCTTACTAGAAGTTGCGTCCTTCTGTATTTTGGGTCCATTTTGTGCAGTCACCTTCTCCACTGTAGATAGTACAACTTTTGACTTGGCCTCATCTGGCCTTTACTGCAAACCAGGCATCCTGCTTATTAGAACTAATGAGCACTTCATTGAAAAAACTAAGAATTCTAATAGACCCCTATTTTCCCAAGTAAACTTTCATGGAAGAAAACTCCAAATGAAAATACCTGGAATTCTCAAGTTACTGGCAGTCTTATTAGTGTAGAGGGTGAAGAGACCAGGACCAGATGTATGCTTCTCTGTGGGCTGAATTAGGTTTTAAAACTGTATTGCCATCTGGAACTACCCAGAGTGGCTTGAGGCTCCCAACATATTGATCACTGCTGCCCTCTCCTGGTCAAATATAGTCACTTACACTTTAAATTTCCTTTCAAAGAGGATCATCAGGAACTAGTTATACTTGTGGTTAGTGCCGCAGCAGTTATGAAGTGCAGCATTCTTTGAAAAAGACAGTGCTGAATTTTCTCATGATTAGAGGCTGTTGAGGAAAGTGGGATGGCACAGACACCGTGAGTCATTCTTAAGAAAACTGGGCCAGCATTTCTTGGCTGAAGCAAATTATGAAGCATTTCCAAGCTCCAAAATCTTTTACACAGTGTTAAAATACACATAAGTTGAAAAGATGACATTCATCACCTGCTAGTTATAGACAAGAGATGGTATTAATCCTGCCAGGGCTTGAAATCACTCATTATTTTCCAGGATAGGATTAACAGCAATTCAAAAAAAAAAAAAAGGCAGAACTTGTCTAGACCAGGTCTTCCATATTGGAACTAGAATGAAGGAATGAAGCAAAGAGCAGACAACATGAGTTGCCGTCCAATTACATACATAAGGGTTTTAATTTTTTTGCCTATCAAATAACACAAGCTACTCACCAAAATAGAGACCTAACTACTTAATACTAGTATTCCTCAGTAAAATTGCATGATTTCAAGTCGTGAAAAACTGCGACCTCCAAAGAATTGAATTAGGAAAACACCTAGAGGATAATGAAGAAGATAGAATCAGCAAAAGTGGGCTACCACATATTAGAAATGAAACCCTGAATTATTCATAAATTATCAATGGAGGAATGTGTGACAAAGGAAAAAAAAAGCTTTGTGTAGGTCATATTGTAAGAGGAAGTTCTGACCAGTGAATAGTCCTCACACTGTCTCTGGCCTAATATGTTCCACTGGTAGCCACAGGATGATAAATTTATGGGAAATATTGATGAAACTTTCACAGGTTGGGTAGGCATGATGAGTTGAAAGGAAAAACCATATCAATGCATATACAAAGCACAATATCCCTGGATTATTGGAGCAGCAACTCTGATTGATACCCTTAAACTTGGATCAATGGGGGCAAAAAGTGGCTATCCTAGAATTCTTCTGTCATTTCATGCTATTGTCAATTCAAATCTTCTGTTACCTCATGATGAGGTGAATAGACCCTACAGAAGTCAAATTTCAAATGCCTGAATTGAGCCTGGGGTCTATGTTTCTAAATATAACCTGGAAAAAATGAAAATGGAAATAAAATGGGAATGCTTTGCTTCCTATCATTCATGCAAAATGAGAAATGAAAAGAAAAAGTGGTATGTTGTCCGAAAGTGGCATCTACTCCATTATGGAGAAGTGGGAGAGCATAGGTTGGAAGAGGTTTGTCATATTAAAGGATGCAGTAGGGGAGGAAAAGAATGAAGAAATGAAGCACACAAAATTCTATATCTAAGAGAGGAAATGAGAGAATGCATTATGGAAAGCAGAGCCAAGGAGAATTTTTAAAACTTAAGGGTAATTTGGTTGGGTAAAACAAAATATAGTAGAACATATTTTCTTAAAATGTGATGACATTTTTGTAATATAAGAACTCACTAAATGTTTCTGCCATTAACTTCTGGCTTTGAGACAACCTGATGTGGGCTGGAATTATTTTTTAATTTTATTTTATTTTTGAGTTAAGAAAGTGCTAAGTCTCATAATTATATTGCATTTATGGAACTAATATTTTTCCATGAATATTTTACCTTCAGGGTTTGTAATTGAAGCTCAGAAGAAATGCATGTCTTTTCTAGCCATTTTCAAATGCCTAAATTAAGAAAATAACAGTACAATATCAGCAAAGGCATCTTTTTATGTATAGTTTCTGTTTATGATTGTATATGATCATAAAAACATCTTATGAAGATAGCAAAAATGAAATAGATGGCCAAATGATATATTTATGAAGTCCTTAGCAAAGGGTCTAGTACAAAATAGATAATATAATAATGTATATTCCATTCCCCTTCCTCTGTAGTGAGACAGATTTTTAGAGAGTAAAATCTCCAGAATCATGGGACATAGATTTGGATCCTCACTCTTTTTTCTTGTTGCACGTGTGACCTTGGAGTTTAATAAATATCTCTGGACTTCAATCTCCACTGAACATTGGACTATAAATTGAAAGACTGGACAAAATAACTTTTACATCCCCCTCCAATTATCATTTTCTGATTGTATGATTCTGTGAACTTGCTATTTCAGATTTTGCAGAAGCAATGTGAATAAGTCACATGTGGGTTAAGCCAAATATTGAAACTAATTTATGATCCTCACAATTAGAGAGTTCAGGGAAGAAAATAATTAAATTCTAAATATACACAAAGGAAAATGCTATCTGCATACAGAGAAAGCTGATAATTTGAATAATATCTAAAATCTAAAATAGTTTTAAATTTACATATATGTATGTCTAATAATAGCGATCTCTGGGGGGAGGAGGTAAAAAAAGAATATTACATGATAATTTTATTGTATATTTAAAAGTAGTAACAAATTGTATATAATACATTTGCAGTTTCATCTACAACCTCCTTTTATATTCTGTTCAACATTGTAATGGAAATTGTCTTTTTTTTAGTTCAGAATAAAGTAAATTAAATTTCAAAAAAGAGAGATTGTCAAGGAAACTAGAAGTTGGTTTTACTGGTACAACTGAACTCAGAAAATAGTCACCTGAACGAAGTGAAGAGGTTGGACGAAAGAAATGACAGAGACAAAAACAAGCAAACAAAACAACCTGCCACCTTGTCCCTTAATTTATCTCAGCTTCTATTTCTTCATTTCTAAAATAAGGGAACTGAATATGATGACTTCAAGTTCATTTGCCATCTCTAAATATATCGATACCAGAGTTGATTTGTAAAATGAGTAAATTGTGAAATTGGATGATTAGACAAATGGTGGAACCTTCAATGCAGAAAGTTTAAAAGAATAGATTGGGGGGGAGGGAGTACATAAGTTCCATTTTGGATATGGTAAACCAGGGAGGTTGCATGGATCTGTGACAAGGTCCAGAAACATCACTTGGTCAGGAGAAAACTAACTTGAAGAGATAAATTAAGGTTTTTTAAATAGATTTGGCAGATGTTTTAAAAGAGTCTGATAGAAACTGGAGCTTATAATGTGATGGTAAATAATAATAGGCTCCATCACATATGGGACTAAGGATATACCTCCCATACCTCATATAACATATGCATGGAACGTTGTGAATAGAATCACATATTTTGGAGGAAGGAAATACAGTGTTTATGTACCAACTTTGAGGGAACTGTGTGACCCTAAGTAATTCACTTAATCTCTTTAAGCCTAAATTTACTTGTCTAAAATGGGAATAAAAATAACATCTAAGTCAAAGGGTTGTGGTAAAATTAAAATGAATTAATGTATGCAAAGATCTTTGTGTACAAAATGCTATACATAAAATGCTGCATATCATATCATTATTACTATCATTATTAATGAAATTGCTCTTCTTAATAGTCATTATTGTATCATTTAATGTTAGGAAAGTAAAGATAGTTTGGAAAATTCAGTTTCATATCCTTTTGGACAGTTGTCAGGATTTCTTGCCTAACTTTTGAAGGGCGATATGGCATTAATCAAGTTGTTCCCTCATTGGCCATTTGTTTAGTTTAAACCACAAACCTGTCTGTCCTCACTTAAGAATGTCCCCAGGCAATGGGAGAACATACCAGACCCCTTCCAAAGATCTCTTTCAAGTAGCTGTACTTTTATTTAAGATTAGAAACCTTTGTTACATTGAAAGCACTATATGTCATAATATTTTAATAGTTGAATGGGAAGAAAAGTCATATACATTTTTAAATGTCATAAATATTAATAGAATGCAGCAGGTTCTATAAGAAATTTTAAAACAGTTCAATTACCAATCTTGTTCCAGTTATTTTGCCTGAAAAAAGAAATATCTATCTATATATATATATAGATATATAGATATATAGATATAGATATATATAGATATATATATCAGAGAGCCACTTCTAATTATATTTTTTGTTTATATTATCCTAATAACAATTAGAGTCTCTATATTATGTAATTATAATTTTTCCCTTTCTCAAACAGACCATGATTGAATGCATAAGATCACTCTTCTGTCAAAATAATTCAACTATTAACATAACCAATATAATTCATTTGCCTATCTAATGGAACATCATGATATGAATAACACACATTGTTCATTGATTTGTGTTTTGATTAGGATAAAAACTTCAATTGATTATGGATTTCATTCAGGAAAATGTTCACGGGTTTAATGTGATCAGCATAATGTCATACATACATCAACAGGAGAACCTAGAAGATATTACCATCTAATACAACTTTACTTATTATATGGACTCTGAATTGGGTATGCTTGAAAGTAATGTAGTGAGGGAAGGTGGCTATGAGCAGACTGTAATACATCATAACCAATTTCAGTGGAGGACTTGTAAAAACAAAAAAATGACATAACAAATATAATCAGAGAAATAATTAATTAGGGAAAAAAGATGAATCTTTTCATGTATTGAGAAAGAGAAATGCCATATAAATAGACTGCATTCTTTCAGACAATTTAGTTATCTGAACAATATCAAGAGATATAGAGGAAGACTTCTAGCAAATTGTACTAGTTCCTATTATAGCTTTTATAAAACATATAAACAAGAATTATACTAGACTGACAAAGATGGTTGGATTGTGATTTGGATACTTTTATTAATGAAATCATAAATCAATTAAGGATTTTATATATATACATAATATTATTTATATACATTGTAATATATGATCACCTATAAGATCATATATATATGAATCATCAAAGCATTATGTATATATATTATGTATTTATACATATATAAAAAATCTCTAAATATATTGATACTATGGATGATAGAGAAATATTGGTACCTTCAACAGAGAAATTAAAGTTTAAAAGAATGGATTATGGGGAGAACGTAAGTTCTATTTTTTGACATAGTAAACCTGAGAGGTTTATATTGCCTTGCATCCAAGGTTATCTCCAGTCATCCCAATTCATATCTGACCATTGGAACCAGATAGCTCCAGAAGAGAAAGTGAGGCTGGTGACATAGCATAGTACAACCTCACTCAAATTCAGTTTACTTGCTTGTCATGAATATCACCTCTCTGATGTTATGGTCTTCTTGGAGAACGACTGACAAACATCATCATTATACATATATTCATAAACATATACATATAAATACACATATATGTGTGTATATATTATACATAAACACACACACTCACACACACACACATATATATATATACATATATAATTTATTATATAATTGTAATGATTTTACAATTGGGGAAACTGAGGCAGATAAAAGCTAAAAATTTTACTGGGGACACAAAAGTGGTATCTAAGACTAGATTTAAACTCAAGTCTTTCTGATTTCAAGACCAGAACTCTGTCTAATTCACCACCCATCTGCTTCTCAGACATAATGAATGGGTAGTATCTGTGTAAGTAGAGAAGATGGGAATGATACAAAAACTATTATAGACACAACCTCAATAGGACTTAATAATTTATTGGATACAGGGTATTAATGAAGTATACTGATGAGATCCAGATGATTCTGAGATTAGAAGACTAATAGTACCTTTGACTGAAAATGGGAATCTTAGAGGAAGGACAGGTTTTGGGGGGAAAATGAATTCTGTTTGGAAATATTGAGTTTGATTTTCTTATTGGACATCCTAGCAGTGATGTCTTACAGTCAATGGGTGATGAAGTTGGAAACTCAGAAAAGGGACAAGAATGGAACATGTAGATTTTAGAATCATTTGAATAGCAATAATAAATGAACCTCATAGAAAATGACAGGCTTACCAAAATGAAGTATACAAAAATAAGAAAGATGGACTATAAGAGAGTCTTTGAGGCAATGAGAGACATATTTAATGAACCAACAAAGCACACTAGATAATATTAATAAATCCAGGAGAAAATTATTGGAAGCTTTGAAGAGAACCATTTCAAGTGAGTAGTACAGTGAGAAATCAGATGACAATGAACAAAGAAATGAGTTAGAAGTTAAGTGAAGAAATTAGTACAGAAAGCTAGTTCTAAGAGATTGGCAGTGAAAGGGAGGATAGATAGAGGATGTTAGTGTGGGAGGATGATGGTATCTATTCAAAGGAATTTGTTTTCACAGATAGAACATATCCTGATGCATTTACATCACTTAATTCCAAATTTGAAAATAATTGGATGAATTGCAGACAATCAAAGACATCTTAAATGCTTAGTTTTTCTATTTAAAAACCACTAACGTACTAAAATTTGTATTTTTTTTCTATTTTTCCCTAACACAACTATAGTTTAGGTGACTGGATTAATGATTTCTCTGATGATGCAACTGACTGAAAATTCTTTCAAATATTTTCTCAGTTTTACTGTCACAGTTTGAAGAACTAGAGATTAAATGAAATAGATGCTGTTTGCTGCTCTTTGGACATATAATTTTTCCAAAGAATCTGTATTCTCTTGCTGAGCTTTCCCCTCAGGTATTTCTTCATTCTTCAGAAAATCTCCAAAATCAGAGTTTTATATCCACTTCTGAATCTCAGAAATAAGTATTATTAAGATGTCCTCTTCAATCACTTGCTTTTTTCTTTTATTTTTGTACTTATAACAGTCATCTAAAAACTTCTGAGTGCCATATTCTCTGCCTCACATCTGCTAGTCATTCACAGTTCTTTATTGTACAATATTACTGTAACTATGTTCATTGTTCACCTGGTTCTGTTCTTCTTCCCTGTGTTTTGGTTCATATGATTCTTTCCAGGTTTTACTGAAATCATTCTGCTTAATATTTATTTTTTATTGATATTTTATTTTTTCAAATATATGTTATGGAATTTTTTTTACTATTCATCCCTATGCATATTTATGTTACACAATTTTCTCCCTCCCTCCTTTGCCACTCCCCTTCCCTCAGAGGCGAACAGTCTAGGGAATGTTGGACCAGTGCATTTATGTATAACATGTTCACATAATAATTATTTTCAGTATGAGGAATTAGGACTAAGGAGAAAAGTAAAACATAGGAAATTTTTTTAAAAATGAGCATAGTATTCATTAGAATTGTGTAGCTTGGCATTTTTTCCATTATTAGGATGTGAAGGCATTGTCCACAACAGGTTTCCTAGTTCTGTGCTAGTTCACTGAACTGCTGAGAGGAGCTGCATCCATCTTAGTTGATCAACTCACAATGTTTTTGATAATGTGTCCAATGGTCTTTCAGTTCTGCTCCTTTCCCTCAGCATCAGTTTGTGTAATATTTTCCATGCTCTAGAATCCAACTATTATAGTTTTGTTGTCCATGTCTCCTTGTAATTTATTCAGTTTCTCCTCTAATAATTTGGATGCTATACCACTAAGTACATATATGTTTAATAATAATATACCATCATTTCCTATAGTGACATTTAAGAAGATAAAGTTTCCTTCTTTATCCCTTTTAATAAGATCTATTTTTGCTTTTGTTTTGTCTGACAGCAGGATCGCTACCCCTGACTTTCTTTTTCTGATGATGCATTATGTATTTTGTTCCAGTCTTTTACCTTAATCCTATGTATAACTCTGCTTCAAATCTGATTCTCATAAACATATTGTAGGATTCTGGCATTTAATCCATTCTGCTACCTACTTGCATTTTATGGGAGAGTTCATCACATTCATATTTAAAGTTAAGATTACTAATTCTGTATTTACTTCCATGCTATCTTTCTCCATTTCTATTTTTTTTCTTTCTGTTCCACTTATTCCTCCTCACCATTCTTTTTTCCCAGTAACTTTTCTTTAAAATTTAAACTTTAGATTTCCAGGAAAAAGCAAAATTGACAGTGTGAAGCTAGTATGGTCCTGCAGCTTTCCCCTACACAGCATTAAATGAAGCCTCTACACAGACATTAAAGCAACAGATCCTATTAAAAATGAAGGACTTAAACAAGTTTTCAACTATAAACATCATGGTTTACCTTCAGTGAAGTTCTGTCTCTTCAGGATTAAAGGGGAAGTAAAGCTCAGGTAGGTTGGAGAACAGGAAAATCAGTGGAAGTATCTGAACTTCATTGCAGTCCAGGTCCAGCAGCTAGGCAACAGTACAGATGCTCACAGTTAGATAGCAGACTAGCAGATAGGGTCCCAATTCCAAAGTCTGAACTCTGGGAACACTGAGACAAAAGACAGGACTGGGCTGTGAACAAATCACTGCATTGGCAGAGCCTAGACATAAAGTAGGAAACACACCTCTGGATAGACAATGCATAGGCAGCATTTTGACCAATGATAAGCCAGGGCTCAGACCCCCCCATCCCAGCACAAAAACTTGGGACTATACTTCCTAAACCCCAGGAGAAGAGCTCAACAATCAAAATGAGCAAAAAAACAAGAGAAAATCATAGAAAGCTATTATGAAAATAGAGATGGTAAAAAATGCCATCTCAAGAAAAAAACAGTAAAAAATTTACCTACATAAAAATTCCCAAAGTACTCTATTAATTGGACTCAAGTCCAAAATCTTGTAAAAATTTACTTAAAAAACCAAAGAAAAGAAGAAGAAAAGTGGGGGTGGGGGTAGAGAAATTAGAGCCATGCAGGAAAATTATTAAAAACTAACCAAAGAAATCAACTCCTTTAAAAGTAAAATTAACTAATTGGAAAAAAATGTAATTCTTCAAAAAATAAAATCAATCAACTGGAAAATAATGCAACTCATCTAAAATTCAAATTGACCAAGTGGACAGGTAATGCAACTCAGCAAAAAGTAAAATTAATCAACTGGAAAAAGAAACACAAAAGCTAACTGAAGAAAATAAAACTCTAAAAATTAGAATTGGACAAATAGAAATCAATGCATCTATGACACACCAAGATTCCATCCAAAAAAGTCAAAAGATGAAAAAAAGAAATGAAAATGTAAAGTAGCCTTTAGGAAAAATAAACAATCTGGAAAATAGATCCAGAAGAGATAATTCACGAATAATTGGTCCACTAGAAAGCTTAGATTACAAAAAGAGCCTGGAAACTATCTTTCACAAAATTATCCAGGAAAACTGTCCTAATCTGCTAGATTAAGAAGACAAAATAGTCACTGAAAGACTACACAGAACTCTTCCACAAAGAGACCCCAGGATAAAAATTCGGACTATAAAATCACATTTGAAATAAATGAAAAAGTAATGCAAGCAGCCAAAATAAACAATTTAAATTAAAAAAGGAAGCATAATTATAAGTACAGGATGTATCAGCTTCAACGAGGAAAGATAAGAAGGCCTAGAATATGGTATTACAGAGGGCAAAGGATTGCAATCAAGAATTTACTACCCAGGGGCGGCTAGGTGGCGTAGTGGATAAAGCACTGGCCTTGGAGTCAGGAGTACCTGGGTTCAAATCCTGTCTCAGACACTTAATAATTACCTAGCTGTGTGGCCTTGGGCAAGCCACTTAACCCCATTTGCCTTGCAAAAAACTAAAAAAAAAGAGAATTTACTACCCTGCATAAATTCAGTATATTCTATTCAATGAAATAGAGGACTTCCACAATTTCCTGATATGAAGACCAGAACTGAACAGAGAATTTGATCTTCAAATATAAGACTCGAGATGCATAAAAATGTAAATAGAAAGGGGAAAATGTTAGTCAAGAACATTAAATTGTATATAACCCTATAAGGGAAGATAACACTTGTTCTTCAGAATTGTATTTCTCTTGGCATAGTGAAAGTGTTAAATATAGATAGAGTGATTGTACTTAGGGGATATGAGTCTCTTTGGTTCTAGTCTTCTATCAAAGAAGACCAAAATGACATCACGTTGTTTGAGACAAATTGCAAGGCATCCAATTGTGACTGATCAAACCAAGACAAGCTCAGAATGCTCTAACACAGGTCATGCGCAAAATTTTCCAGGTGAAAAGTCAGGGTGCTTACTCTAAACTTATGTATCTCACATTTCTATTAGGTTAATTTAATTATGCCTTGCTCATAAAACTTATCCCTTTCTCTGATGGTCTTGTGCCAATGTCTCCCTTTCCTTAAAAGCAATTGGAAAGTACTTAGGAGAAACCTTCCATGTGTTCCAGTACTTAGAGTACTTAAAGGACTTTAATTAAATCAGAAGTGACTTTATTACTTTACTTTACTAGATACTTAGAGGTTTCTAGTACCTTAGGGGTAGGGAGTGAGAATCTACTTTAAAGAGCTAGACATAAAGAGATTAGGAGGTGATTTCATGTTAATCCACAGTTCTGTTGAGGCATTGAGTATCATGGTTGGAAGATACTATGGGAAAGAATGCACTTGATACTTGGATTGGGGAGGGCTGTAGGGCTATGGCTGGAACACTATAGAGATGGAAGGAGAGATTATATTTAGAGGGACTGGACATGAAAAAAATTTGCAAGTCTTGAAATTTTGGCTACAATTATAAGGAGTATGCTTGTGGGGGAGGTACAAATGGTTCATGAAATAATTTGGTTTTAAGTAATGCTTTGACTCATGAGAATTGTGTGCCCATGGAGGGTACTTGAAAAGAGAGTATGATTTAAAGTTATAATTTGATGTGATTCATGACTCTTGAGAAGTGTATTTCTAATGAGCCAGAAGAGGGGAGGGTATTTTATGACTATGAGGTGATGCTACTTGTCAATCAATCAAGCAATCAATCAATTAGTTTGATTGATTGCACTTTGATAGTACTTTGAGTTTCTCAAGCAATCAAGTAATTAACTTTTGATTGATTATAGTTTAATTGATACTACTTCTATCAGGTCAGATAACATGAACATAATTTGACTAAAGGGATGTGAGTAAAAGACAGCGTTAAATCAACAAAAACATAAAAAGATGGAGAAGACTAGGCATTAGTGATGAAAGAGACCAGGTAAAGTGCCACAAAGACCTATTATATTAGAGGGAAAGAAGGCAGGGTATGAACACTGAGTAAATTCTGTTCAGTAGATTTGACCCAGGGAGGGAATAGCAGACATTCCCAATTGTGATTAAAAATCTATCATATCCTATAGGGAAGTGAGGGAGGGGAAGAGAAAGAAATGGAAAGAAGAGAGTCATAAAAAAGAAGGCAAAGATATACAGGTAAAGTAAATTGAAAGTTGAAATCTAAAAGAAAAAGTTAAAGAAAGAAATAAAACATTGATGAGAAGAATTAGAGGAAAGAAAAAAGAAAAATACAAATGGGGAAAGATAACATAGAGGGAGACAAAATTAGTCATTATAACTCCTAATTGTATATGGGATGAATTCTCCCATAAAAAGGATGAGGATAGCAGATTGGATTAAAAACCAGAATCCTAGAATATATTGTTTATAAGAAATACATTTGAAGCAGAGAGATATACACCACAGTGTAAAGGTAAAAGGCTAGAGCAAAATATATCATATTTCCTTAGAAGTAAAAAAAAAAATCAAGAGTAGTGATTCTGATCTCAGACAAAACAAAAGCAAAAATAGATCTCATTAAAAGATATAAGGAAAGAAACTACATTATCTTAAAAGATATCACAGAGGGTGGGTAGGCAGCTCAGTGGATAGAGCACCAACCCTGGAGGCAGAAGGATCTAAATTCAAATCCAGCCTCGGACACTTAATAATTACCTAGCTGTGTGACCTTAAGCAAGTTAGTAAATCCTTTTGCATTGCACAGAAACAAAAACAAAAGGCATCACAGGCAATGAAGTTATAACATTATTAAAGATATATGCACTTAGTGGTATAGCATCCAAATTCTTAGACAAGAAGTAGAAGGAATTACAAGGAGATATAGACAGCAAAACTATAATAAGGGCACTTCACCCTCCCTCTCTCAGAACTAGATAAATCTAACCACAAAATAAACAAAAGGAAGTTAAGAAGGTGAATAAAAATCTTAGAAAACTTAGATATTATAGATGTCTGGAGAAAAATGAATGTGAATAGAAAAGAATATATCTTTTTCTCTGAAGTACATGTCACACATACCAAAATTAAGCATGTACTGAGGCATAAAAGCCTTAAATTCAGAAAGGCAGAAATTAAATATGCATGTTTTTCAGAACATGGTGCCATAAAAATTATATGTAATAAAGGGCCATGGAAAAATAAACTAAAAATTAATTGGAAGCTAACTTAATTTTAATTAAAAATTAAAATAAACAACAAATCATAGAAATAATCAATCATTTAATTCAAGAAAATAACTAGACATCAATCTAAAATTTGTGGGGTGCAACCAAGATTTTTTAGGGGAAATTTTGTATCTTTAAATGCTTATATGTATAAAATAGAGAAAGAAGTGATCAATGAATTGGAAATGAACATAAAAAACCTAGAAAAAGGAATAAATTAAAGATTCCAAATTAAATGTCAAATTAGAATTTCTGAATTTCAAAGAAGAGGCTAATCAAATTGAAAGCAAGAAACCCATTGACTTAATACATAAAATTAAAAGTTGATTTTATGAAAAACAACAAAAAAGATAAACTTTTAGTTAATCTGATTAAAAAAGAAAGAAAATCAAATTAGCTTTATCAATTATGAACAAGTTGACCTCACTACCAATGAGGAGGAAATTAAAGAGATAATTCAGAGATATTTTGTCCAACTGTATGCCAATAAATTTGATAACCTGAATGAAATGGATTAAAATTTACAAAAATACAAATTGCCTAGATTAGCATAAGAGTAAATAAAAAACTTAACCCCATTTCAGAAAAAGAAATTGAAGAAAACATCATTAAACTCATTAAGAAAAAGTCCCTAGATCAAGATGGATTAACAAATGAATTTTACAAAACATTTAAGGAACAATTAATTGCAGTTCTAAATAAACGATTTTTAAAAATAAGAGAAGTTCTGTTAAATTCCTTTTAAGACACCAATATGGTCCTGATACCTAAATCAGAAAGAGTCAAAACAAAGAAAATTATAAGAGTCAAAAGAGTCAAAACAAAGAAAAATTATAATTCAATCTCCATAATGAACACCAATGCAAAAATCTTAAGTAAAATTTAGCAAAGAGATTATAGCAAGTTATTACTAGGATAATACATCATGATTAGGTAGGATTCATATCAACCACCAGTTTGTTTCAACATTAGAAAAATTGCTCAACATATCAATCATACTGAACATATCAATAACAAAACCAACAGAAATCATATAATTATCTCAATGAATGCTGATAAAGTCTGACAAATTACAACATCCATTCAATTAAAAGCACTAAAAAGGAAAAGAATAAATGGAGCTTTTTTAAAAAAATAAGAAGAAGTGAGGGGCAGCTAGGTGGCATAGTGGATAAAGCACTGGCCCTGGAGTCAGGAGTACCTGGGTTCAAATCTGGCCTCAGAAACTTAATAATTACCTAGCTGTGTGGCCTTGGGCAAGCCACTTAATCCCATTTGCCTTGCAAAAACCTAAAAAAAAAATAAGAAGTGGCTATCTAAAATGGTCAACAATGTAATGGGGATAAACTAGGTGATTTCCAATAAGATCAGGGGTTAAACAAGGATGCCCATTATCATATTAGTATTCAATAATGTATTAGAAAAGTTAGCTTTAGCAATAGAAGACAAAGAAATTGAAGAAATTAGAATTAGCAATAAGCAAGCAAAACTTTCACTCTTTGCAAATATAAAATGGTATAGTTAGAGGACCCAAGAAATTCATCTAAAAACTAAGCCAAACAATTAGCAAATTCAAGAAAATATCAGAATATAAAATGGTCCCACATAAATTATTAGCATTTCTATATAAGAAAAATAAAATCCAAGGGCAAACGATAGAAAGAAAATACCATTTAAAGTAACTGCAGATGAATTAAAGCTTCTCTGAGGTGCCACCTCACACCTCTCAGACTGGATAATATGACTAGAAAGGATAATGATCATTGTTGGAATGGTTGTGGGAAATATAGTACACTATTACATTGTTGCTGGAGCTGTGAAATCATCCAAACTTTCTGGAGAGCAATTTGGAACTACACCCAAAAGGCAAGAAAAATGTGCATACCCTTTGATCCAGCAATACCACTACTGGGTCTATACCCAGTAGTGAATGATGTGATGATGAAAATGGGTAAAAACATCATTTGAACAAAAATATTCATAACAGCCCTGTTTGTGGAGGCAAAGACTTGGAAATCAAGTAAATGTCCTTCAATTGGAGAAGGGCTTAACGAACTGTGATATATGTATGTCATGGAGCACTATCATTCTTTTAGAAACCAGGAGGGATGGGAATTCAGGGAAGACTGAAGGGATTTGCATGAGCTGATGCTGAGTGAGATGAGCAGAACCAGAAAAACACTGTACACTCTAACAGCTACATGGGAGTGGTGATCAACCTTGATGGACTCCCTCATTTCATCACTGCAACAATTAGGGACAATTTGACGATGTCTGCAATAGAGAATACCATTTGTGTCCAGAGAAACAACCATGGAGCTTGAACAAAGACCAAGGACTATTAAATTTAATTAAGAAAAAAAAACTGATATCTTATTTTCTGATCTTGCTGTCTCTTATACTTTATGTTTCTTCCTTAAGGATATTGTTTTTCTCTTATCACATTCAATTTGGATCAATGTATCTCATGGAAACAATGTAAAGGTTGGCAGACTGCTGCCTTTGGGGGAGGTGGGAGGGAGGTAAGATGGGGGTGGAATTGTAAAACTCAAAATAAATAAAATCTTTAAACAAAAAATAAAAAAGAAATTGAAAAAAAGCAACTGTAGATGGACTTCCGGTCAAGATGGCAGAGAGAAGATAGACACTGATAAGTGTTCCTCTTTCCCCTCAAAAACAACATGAGAGAAACTTCTTAACATAAATTCGATCAACAAAACCCAGAAAGAGAAGCTAGGAGTATACCTAACAAGGTCTGTCATAGGGGACTGTGGGTGAACCAGGAGACAAGAGCAGAAGACCAGTACAGGGACAGCAGCTGGGGAGGAAGACAGAGGGCCAGCCTCAGGCATAGAAAGTTCAGTGAGTGGCAAGTGCAAGATCCAACTTTAGCTGGGGAGTCTTTGACCTGGGGAAGAGGAACTACAAGAGGGTGAGTTCCAGCACAGAGTTTCAGAGCACGCCTTGAGAACAACCACCTGGGCCAGGGCCTGAGCTCCATATTTTCAACAGAGCCCTTTACCCAGAACAAACAATAAACAACCCCACCACCACCACCACCACCCCCCAAGGAAAAAGAGTTCACTCAAGGGAAAAAGATGAATCCCTACACCAGGGCCCAGCCCCATGTTCAAGGTCAACTCAGACCTTGCTGTTCAGGACCTCAAACTCTCCAGAGAAAACAAGCAGAGCCTCCTATTGGCTTTACCATGGAATTACTAAGACAAGTGAACAAAGCCTCTAGGATCTTCAAAAGGAAACCTTTTAGAGAGCCAATCCCCTCCAACATAAGATCCTATAAAGATGAAGAAAGGCCATAAAAAATGGGAGACCATGAAGAAACAAATAAAAGAGACAGATTCTAAACCAGAGAGATCTAGCACTGCTGAGGACAATATGAATTGGTCTCCAGCCCTTGAAGAAATGAGGAAGGAGTTTAAAAATCAATTGGAAAAATTGGGAAAAAAAACTCAAGAGAAAATTAACACATTGCAAGAGAAAATTTACATCTCACAGCATGACAACAAATCCTTGAAAAATACAACTGGACAAATACAAAATGAGAATAACTCTCTCAGATCTTAAATTAGGCAAGTGCAAAAAGAAAATGATTCTCTCAAATGCTCAATTGGGAAAAATTCAAAAAGAAAATGATTCTCACAAAACTTCATTTGGGCAAATGGAAAAGTCCTTCAAAAATAGAACTGAGCAACTAGAAAAGGAGTTGCAAAAGACAAATGAAGAAAAATCTTATTCTCTAAAGAAAAGAATGGAATCTATGGAAACTAATCACTTCATGAGAAAAGAAGATTGTCTTGAACAAAACCAAAAGATCAAAAAAATAGAAAAAAAATGCAAAAACCTCATCAGCTAATCCACTGACCTCAAGAACAGATCAAGACGGGAGAACCTGAAAATCACAGGCCTTCCTGATAACAATGAAGAGCAAATAAGCCTGGACTTAATATTCCATGATTTATTGATGAAGAATTGCCCTGATATCATGGAACCAGAGGGCAAAATAGTTATTGAAAGAATACATCAATCCTCTCTGGAAAGACATCCTAAAATGAAAACACCAAGGAATGTTGTGGCCAAATTCCACAACTATCAGAAAAAAGAAAAAAATCCTACAAATACCCAAAAAGAAAAAATATCAAATACCAAGGAGCCGCAGTAAAGTTACACAGGACCTAGCTGCAGCAACATTAAGGTATTGAAGGGCCTGGCATGTGACATTCCAAAGAGCAAGGGAGCTTGGAATGCAGGCAAGAATCCACTACCCAGCAAAGCTGAACCTTATCTCCCAGGGCAAAAGATGGACACTTAATGAAATGGGAGACTTCCAAAATTCCCTGAATGAAAATACTAGAGCTAAATAGAAAATTTGGACATCAAACAGAAGACTCAAGAGATACATGAAAGGGTAAAAAAAACCCTGCTAACCAATAAGATGAAACACACTATATATCCACTTGGGAGAAAGATTCTCATAACTCTTGAAAATTGTAGCTCTATTAGAGAGAATATACATAGCCAGAAGTGTTGGACATGCATAACTTTTCTGTGAATGGTTTAAAAACAATATGCATCCTTTAAAAGGGGGGTAGTAAGGAGATGGGAGGTTGGAGGCAGACAGATTGGGGTAAATCTCATTACATCAAGAGGTACAAAAGACCTTTTGAAATTGAGGGGAAGAAAGGAGATGAGAACCACCTGAATTTTCATCTCATCAGACTTGGCTTAAAGTTAACTTAGATATGTTTAGTTAAGTTAAGAAGCTTATCTTATCTTTCAAGCATTAAAAGGGAAAAGGGGGACAAGGACAGGGAGGGGGAGAAAAGGGAGAACTAAATGAATGAAGGGAAGAAGGGGAAAAGGGCAAAAGGGAAAGGGGAAAGAAAGGGGAGTGGGGTAGATATAAGAAGGAAAACACGTCGAAGGAGGCAGTATTCAGAAACAAAACACTGGGGAATATGCATAAAGGGAAGGAGAAAAATATAAACAGAAGAAAGATAGCATAGAGGGCAATAAAAAGCTGGTAATTATAACTTCGAATGTGAATGGGATGAACTCTCTCTTAAAATGTAAGCGAGTAGCAGAGTGAATTAAAAACAAGAATCCTACAATATGCTGCTTACAAGAAACTCATTTGAAGCAAAGAGATACATATAGAGTAAAGGTAAAAAGTTGGAGCAAAATATATTTAGCTTCAGCTGAAGTGAAAAAAACAGGGGTAGCAATCCTAATCTCAGACAAAGAAGCTGCAAAAATAAATATCATTAAAATAGCTAAGAAAGGAAATTATATCCGCCTAAAAGTTACCATAGACAGATAAAGTAATTTCAATACTAAATATGTATGCACACAATGGTAAAGCATCCAAATTATTATAGGAGAAGTTGAAAGAGCTACAAGAAGACATAGACAGCAAAGCTCTACTAGTGGGAGAGCTCAACCTCCCTCTCTCATACTTAGATAAATCTAATCCCCCCAAATAGAGTGTTAGAAAACCTAGATATGATAGACCTATGGAAGAAACTGAATGGGGATAGAAAGGAATATACTTTTTCAGCAGTACATGGCTATTAAACAAAAATTGACTATGCATTAGGACATTAGAAACCTAATGATCAATTACAGAAAGGGAGAAATAGGGAATATATCTTTCTCAGATAATAATGCAACAAAAATCATGTGCAATATTAGGCCAAGGAGATATACAGCCATAACTATTTGGAAACTAAATATCCTCATTTGAAAGAATGAGTGGATCAAACAACAAATTATAGAAAAAATTAATTATTTCATCCTAGATAATGACAATAGTGAAACAACACACCAAAACCTATGGGATACACTCAAGGTGGTTGTCAGGGGATACATTTTATCTTGAAATGTTGACATGAATAAAGTAGAGGAAGAAGAAATCAGTGAACTAAATAGGCAACTAAAAAATTAGAGAAAGAACAAAGTACAAACCCCCAATGAAATGCCAAATTATAAATTCTAAAAATTAAAGGAGAAATCAATAAAATCAAAAGTAAGAAAACTATTGAAATAATAAATACAACCAAGAGATGGCTTTATGAAAAAAACCAATAAAATTGATAAAGCTCAGGTCAATTTATTAAAAAAAAGAAGAAAACCAAATTGCTAGTATCATAGGTTTTTTTTTTGGGGGGGGGTTGACAAAATGAACAGGTTTAAGTGGCTTGCCCAAGGCCACACAGCTAGGTAATTATTAAGTGTCTGAGACCGGATTTGAACCCAGGTACTACTGACTCCAGGGCCGGTGCTTTATCCACTACACCACCTAGCTGCCCCACTACACCACTTAGCTGCCTCTCAAATTGCTAGTATCATAAATGAAAAAAGGTGAACTCACCACCAATGAGGAGGAAATTAAAGTAATAATTTGAGAATTATTTTGCCAAACTCTATACCAACAAATTTGATAATCTAAGTGAAATGGATGAATATTTACAAAAATATAAGATGCACAGATTAAATGAAGATGAAATAAAAAATCTAAATAACCCTATCTCAGAACTTGAAATTCAACAACTCACTAAGAAATAATTTCCAGGGGTAGATGGATTCACAAGTGAATTCTATCAAACATTTAAGGAACAATTGGTTCCAATTCTATATAAACTCTTTGGAAAAATAGATAAAGACAGAACTCTGCCTAACTCTTTCTATGATATCAATATGATGGTGATTCCTACACCAGGAAGAGTTAAAGCAGGGAAAGAAATTTATAGACATATCTCCCTCATGAATATAGATGCAAAAGTCATAAATGAAATCTAGCAAAAGAATTACAAGTTCTCACTAGGATAATACATTATAATCAAGTAGGATTTAACCCAAGAATGCAGGGTTGGTTCATTATTAGGAAAACTGTTAATATAATTAATTACCTCAATAACATAACTATCAGAAATCATATGATCATATCAATAGACACTGGAAAAGGTTTTGACAAAATACAGCACGTATTCCTAATAAAAACACTAGTGAGTGAAGGAATAAATGTTTAGATCCTTAAAGTAATATACAGTTTGCTTATTATTATATAATGCTTATATAATCTATCTAAAACCATCAACAAGCATTATATGAAGTGGAGATATCCTTGAGGCATTCCCAATAAATTCAGGGGTGAAACAAGGATGTCCATTATCACCTTTACTATTCATTATCATATTAGATATGTAAGCTTCAACATTTAGAAAAGAAAAAAATTGAAGGAGTTAGTATAGGAAAGGAG
The DNA here is from genome assembly GCF_037893015.1 of Macrotis lagotis. NCBI lineage: Eukaryota > Metazoa > Chordata > Mammalia > Peramelemorphia > Peramelidae > Macrotis > Macrotis lagotis. The sequence continues at coordinate 165,819,195 of NC_133658.1, read as the reverse complement.
GGGAGAAAACTCTCATTCTTTTCAGATGAAATAGTGGATACCTAGAGAATCCAAAAAAATCATCTAAAAAACTACTAAAAACATTTAAAACATTAGGAAAGTATCAGGATATAAAAGAAATCCTCATAAATCCTCAACATTTCTATGTATGACTGACAAGATACAGCAGAAAGAGCTAGAAAGAGAAATCCCATTCATGGTAACCTCAGACAAAATAAAATACCTGGGAGTGTACTTGCCAGGACAGACACAAAAACATTTTGAAAACAATTGCATAATTCTTCTCAAACAAATAAAATCAGATTTAAATACCAGGGCAAACATCAACAGTTCACAGATAGGTTGAGCCAATATAATAAAAATGACAATTCTACCAAAAATTAAATTACTTCTTTAGTGCCCTACCAATCAAAATTCAAAAAAAATATACTTTAATGAGGTAGACATAGTTGTATGTTAATTTATATGGAGAAATAAAAAGTCAAGAATTTCCAGGGATTTAATGAAAAAAAGTGTAAAAG